>NC_140015.1:22234224-22239224 GCF_964263955.1 Coregonus lavaretus | reverse complement strand
TGTCTCTCTCTCTTTGTCTCTCTCTCTCTCTGTCTTTCTCTGTCTCTCTCTCTTTGTCTCTCTATCTATCTATCTATCTATCTATCTATCTATCTATCTATCTATCTATCTATCTATCTATCTATCTATCTATCTCTCTCTCTCTCTCTCTCTCTGTCTTTCTCTGTCTCTCTCTCTCTTTGTCTCTCTCTCTCTGTCTGTCTCTGTCTCTGTCTCTCTCTCTCTCTCTCTCTCTCTCTCTCTCTCTCTCTCTCTCTCTCTCTCTCTCTGTCTTTCTCTGTCTCTCTTTGTCTCTCTCTCTCTTTCTCTGTCTCTCTCTCTCTCTCTCTCTCTCTCTCTCTCTCTCTCTCTCTCTCTCTCTCTGTTCTTCAATTTCCCTTTCTCCTCTCTTCTGTCTCCATGGCTTTATTACTTTCTTGACCTCCCTCACTCACTCCTCCTCTCAGGTTGCTCAGCTGTTGTTGAGCAGTAACATGGTGGTGGCTCTGTTAGAGGGTGATAGAAGGAACCTACAGACTCCGGCTTCAACACGCCGCTGCACCTCGCCGCACGCAACGGACACAAGGACATCATCCGGTAAGATACCTTCTATTGTTTTTCACAATCTGAACTTGAGAAATGTATGCAAAACTCGTATTGTGTATTAAGTGTTGTATAAATCATGCGTTGATGTCAATGAAAGATTTTCAGAAAAGTTTTAATGCAGATTTGTGTACATGTTTCTCAGGCTCGGATTCAGCCCATACTGATTTGTGTGTACATTGATAGATTGATATTTTCTTATGGGACTTATTCCTCTGCCTGTCATTACCGTCATTTTTCCCATACTAAATGAAAGGCTATGATTGGTCATGGTTGGTCAGTGCAGGTCTGTGTGATTGAACACCTCCTCTGAGGTGTAGAGGTGGACAGGGGTCTGACAGGGTTAACACAGTCACTGATCTCGAACTGGTGTGCTGGGAGACTCAACAGGACAGTAAATGGTTCCCATGGGTCTACCCTCTGCCCCTCCTCCTCCTCCTCCTCATCCCTCTTCCTCTCCACTGTACTATGGACAAGACAAGAACCATCAGACATGGCTCTGTCTCCACACCCTCACTCTGGAACACTGTGGTGTGTGTGTTCGCTCTCTCAAGTGGATCTAGCCATATATTTCCTCAACACTGACTCTTAGTACCCCAATCTCTGATCTGACTAGCTGGGAGGCTATAAAACAGCCTGTCCAATGTCTACTCCACCAGGGGCCACAGCCCCAATCCCCTAGTACCTCCATGGAGACCTACATCAGAGTCTGTCTGTCTGGCACAGTCCAGAACCAGACACCCAGCTCACCCTGAGCCCTGCCAGAGAGAAGAGGAGGAGGAGGGGGTTCTACTCTACAGCCCTGTTCCCATGTTTCACTGACAGCTGCAGCAGTCTGTCACTAGCCTGAGAGAGAGAGAGAGATAGATATGCAGAAAGAGACATTGGAGAGAAACCGAGAGAGAGATTGAGAGGGAGGCTCTATGGTGTGAGGCTGCAGTGCTGCCAATGTGACCCAGATCTGCCAGTGAGATGTGGCTGCTGATCTATCAGTAGTAGTTGGGACCAGACAGTTAACACTAGAACTGCTGGGTCTCGATGGACCCCACCTTCAAGCTAATGAGCAGTCATTCTGACTGCAACATTCTAACAGTGTCATTTATATATTGAATATATGCTATCGCAAAAATAATCATTTGGTTGTGTTTATGAAGGCCTTGGGTAACATCAGAATATGATTTTTATTTTATTTCAAATAACACAATAGCATTTTCATTAGTTTGTTACTGTAGGATATACGAAAAAAAGAAGAAGAACGCCAAAATTCAAGTGTTCAAGAAATGTTCTTATTGGAGTTCCTTTGTTACAACTATGAAACAGAAAGTATATGTGTTGGAACACGGTAACAGCTTCTTTTTATAACTGCAAAATAAAAATACCCCAACCACCAATACGCACGGTCAAATGATGAAAACATCAGTAGCCTAAACATCATTATAGCGTGAAGTGGCCTTGATAAATAATGAAACTCGGTGCAAAAGCAATAATGGCATTATAATGGATAAAAGTGTCGATATGACAGCAGTCAAAAATAGTTAATTATTGTCAGCTCATGTTTACATTGTGTGCATCTTCACGCAATTGCATCAGTTGGATTTCATTTAGCTGTTATCCTTTGTCCTAACAGTTGGATTTCATTTAGCTGTTATCCCTTGTCCTAACAGTTGGATTTCATTTAGCTGTTATCCCTTGTCCTAACAGTTGGATTTCATTTAGCTGTTATCCATTGTCCTAACAGTTGGATTTCATTTAGCTGTTATCCCTTGTCCTAACAGTTGGATTTCATTTAGCTGTTATCCATTGTCCTAACAGTTGGATTTCATTTAGCTGTTATCCCTTGTCCTAACAGTTGGATTTCATTTAGCTGTTAACCCTTGTCCTAACAGTTGGATTTCATTTAGCTGTTATCCATTGTCCTAACAGTTGGATTTCATTTAGCTGTTATCCCTTGTCCTAACAGTTGGATTTCATTTAGCTGTTAACCCTTGTCCTAACAGTTGGATTTCATTTAGCTGTTATCCATTGTCCTAACAGTTGGATTTCATTTAGCTGTTATCCCTTGTCCTAACAGTTGGATTTCATTTAGCTGTTATCCATTGTCCTAACAGTTGGATTTCATTTAGCTGTTATCCATTGTCCTAACAGTTGGATTTCATTTAGCTGTTATCAATTGTCCTAACACTTGGATTTCATTTAGCTGTTATCCCTTGTCCTAACAGTTGGATTTCATTTAGCTGTTATCCATTGTCCTAACAGTTGGATTTCATTCAGCTGTTATCCATTGTCCTAACAGTTGGATTTCATTTAGCTGTTATCCCTTGTCCTAACAGTTGGATTTCATTTAGCTGTTATCCCTTGTCCTAACAGTTGGATTTCATTTAGCTGTTATCCCTTGTCCTAACAGTTGGATTTCATTTAGCTGTTATCCATTGTCCTAACAGTTGGATTTCATTTAGCTGTTATCCCTTGTCCTAACAGTTGGATTTCATTTAGCTGTTATCCATTGTCCTAACAGTTGGATTTCATTTAGCTGTTATCCCTTGTCCTAACAGTTGGATTTCATTTAGCTGTTAACCCTTGTCCTAACAGTTGGATTTCATTTAGCTGTTATCCATTGTCCTAACAGTTGGATTTCATTTAGCTGTTATCCCTTGTCCTAACAGTTGGATTTCATTTAGCTGTTAACCCTTGTCCTAACAGTTGGATTTCATTTAGCTGTTATCCATTGTCCTAACAGTTGGATTTCATTTAGCTGTTATCCCTTGTCCTAACAGTTGGATTTCATTTAGCTGTTATCCATTGTCCTAAGAGTTGGATTTCATTTAGCTGTTATCCATTGTCCTAACAGTTGGATTTCATTTAGCTGTTATCCATTGTCCTAACAGTTGGATTTCATTTAGCTGTTATCCCTTGTCCTAACAGTTGGATTTCATTTAGCTGTTATCCATTGTCCTAACAGTTGGATTTCATTCAGCTGTTATCCATTGTCCTAACAGTTGGATTTCATTTAGCTGTTATCCATTGTCCTAACAGTTGGATTTCATTTAGCTGTTATCCCTTGTCCTAACAGTTGGATTTCATTTAGCTGTTATCCATTGTCCTAACAGTTGGATTTCATTTAGCTGTTATCCCTTGTCCTAACAGTTGGATTTCATTTAGCTGTTATCCATTGTCCTAACAGTTGGATTTCATTTAGCTGTTATCCATTGTCCTAACAGTTGGATTTCATTTAGCTGTTATCCATTGTCCTAACAGTTGGATTTCATTTAGCTGTTATCCCTTGTCCTAACAGTTGGATTTCATTTAGCTGTTATCCATTGTCCTAACAGTTGGATTTCATTTAGCTGTTATCCATTGTCCTAACAGTTGGATTTCATTTAGCTGTTATCCATTGTCCTAACAGTTGGATTTCATTTAGCTGTTATCCATTGTCCTAACAGTTGGATTTCATTTAGCTGTTATCCATTGTCCTAACAGTTGGATTTCATTTAGCTGTTAACCCTTGTCCTAACAGTTGGATTTCATTTAGCTGTTATCCATTGTCCTAACAGTTGGATTTCATTTTGCTGTTATCCCTTGTCCTAACAGTTGGATTTCATTTAGCTGTTATCCATTGTCCTAACAGTTGGATTTCATTTAGCTGTTATCCATTGTCCTAACAGTTGGATTTCATTTAGCTGTTATCCATTGTCCTAACAGTTGGATTTCATTTAGCTGTTATCCCTTGTCCTAACAGTTGGATTTCATTTAGCTGTTATCCCTTGTCCTAACAGTTGGATTTCATTTAGCTGTTATCCATTGTCCTAACAGTTGGATTTCATTTAGCTCTTATCCCTTGTCCTAACAGTTGGATTTCATTTAGCTGTTATCCATTGTCCTAACAGTTGGATTTCATTTAGCTGTTATCCATTGTCCTAACAGTTGGATTTCATTTAGCTGTTATCCATTGTCCTAACAGTTGGATTTCATTTAGCTGTTATCCCTTGTCCTAACAGTTGGATTTCATTTAGCTGTTATCCCTTGTCCTAACAGTTGGATTTCATTTAGCTGTTATCCATTGTCCTAACAGTTGGATTTCATTTAGCTGTTATCCATTGTCCTAACAGTTGGATTTCATTTAGCTGTTATCCATTGTCCTAACAGTTGGATTTCATTTAGCTGTTATCCATTGTCCTAACAGTTGGATTTCATTTAGCTGTTATCCATTGTCCTAACAGTTGGATTTCATTTAGCTGTTATCCATTGTCCTAACAGTTGGATTTCATTTAGCTGTTATCCATTGTCCTAACAGTTGGATTTCATTTAGCTGTTATCCATTGTCCTAACAGTTGGATTTCATTTAGCTGTTATCCATTGTCCTAACAGTTGGATTTCATTTAGCTGTTATCCCTTGTCCTAACAGTTGGATTTCATTTAGC
>NC_140015.1:22181792-22231524 GCF_964263955.1 Coregonus lavaretus | reverse complement strand
GTCCCCCTCTCTCTCTTTCACCCCTCTCTCTGTCCCCCTCTCTCTCTTTCTCCCCTCTCTCTGGCCCCCCCCTCTCTCTTTCTCCCCCCTCTCTCTGTCCCCCTCTCGCTCTGTCCCTCTCTCTCTCTTCCCCTCTCTCTCTGTCCCCCTCTCTCTCTTTCTCCCCTCTCTCTCTGTCCCCCTCTCTCTCTTTCTCCCCTCTCTCTGTCCCCCTCTCTCTCTTTCTCCCCTCTCTCTGTTCCCCTCTCTCTCTTTCTCCCCTCTCTCTGTCCCCCCCTCTCTCTTTCTCCCCCCTCTCTCTGTCCCCCTCTCTCTCTTTCTCCCCTCTCTCTCTGTCCCCCTCTCTCTCTTTCTCCCCTCTCTCTGTCCCCCTCTCTCTCTTTCTCCCCACTCTCTCTGTCCCCCTCTCTCTCTGTCCCCCTCTCTCTCTGTCCCCCTCTCTCTCTTCCCCTCTCTCTCTGTCCCCCTCTCTCTCTTTCTCCCCTCTCTCTCTGTCCCCCTCTCTCTCTGTCCCCCTCTCTCTCTTCCCCTCTCTCTCTGTCCCCCTCTCTCTCTTTCTCCCCTCTCTCTCTGTTCCCCTCTCTCTCTTTCTCCCCTCTCTCTGTCCCCCTCTCTCTCTTTCTCCCCTCTCTCTCTGTCCCCCTCTCTCTCTTTCTCCCCTCTCTCTGTCCCCCCCTCTCTCTTTCTCCCCACTCTCTCTGTCCCCCTCTCTCTCTGTCCCCCTCTCTCTCTGTCCCCCTCTCTCTCTTCCCCTCTCTATCTTTCTCACACACAGATGCTACAGGTGTCCTGCAGGTGAGAGCTCTGAAAGACTACTGGAACCTCCACGACCCCACCGCTCTCAACATCCGGGCCGGGGATGTCATCATGGTAGGCAGCAGGATCACACACACACACACACACACACACACACACACACACACACACACACACACACACACACACACACACACACACACACACACACTCTCTGCTCCCATGTTGTCTGTTAGGGCAGGTGTGTTTTCCCTGTGAACTGTCAGGCTCATTCTCTCTAACAGGTGTTTTAGTAGCAATGAGGGAGACAGGCTGGTGTTTATGTATGGGTGGCTTCACGAGTAGTCAGTAGGCACAGTATGTAGATATGTGTGGACTAGAGAAGGGATTTTCAGCTGTTCCATGTAGTTGAGCTATTCCACAGCTAGCACACCTGATTCAACATGTCAACTAATCACCAAGCCCTTGAATAGGTGAATCCGGTAAACTAGTTCAGGGCTACAACTAAATTGTGAAACGTCTGTGGGTCCCAGAGGATAGGTTTGAAAACCACTGGACTATAGGACAGTAAACAAACAAACAACCCATGTGTCCATTAATAGGTCTACTTGATGTGATCAACTTACAACCAGTCATACTGTAGCACATACAGTCGCTAGTGAACGTCTACACACCCCTTGCACAGTCTTCACATTTTGCTGCCTTAAAATGTAATCTCAAAAGGGAATACATATCATTTTTTCCCTACCGATCTACACAACCTACTCCACGTTCCCAAAGTTAAAGACAAATTATATTATTTAAAAAATAAATGTCTTGATTGTGTGTGTCTTTACACCCCAGAGTTAATACCTCATTGTAAAGCAGCAAAATGTGAAGACCGTGACAGGGTGTAAAGTATCACTGTACTGCACCTGATGTGTGATCTATCAATTAAAGGTCCTGTAGGTCCTTAGGGGTATGGCGTACAACAGGTGAACTTCACTACCCATATTCCTGAGGGGGAACTAGTTTATAAGGAGAGAGTACAGTGAGCCCCTATATCTGAAGGATGGATCTCTTTGAGCCCAGAGAGAGAGAGACGGGTAGGGACAGGCCCTGGTATTCATCTATCACTTCCTTTCAGCAATGACTTAACTAATACTGTCACACACTCATGGCTGTCTCTCACACACACACTCTCATGAACCCTGGCCTGTTTTTCTTCTTGGGAGTGTGTCGGTCTATTCTGCTGCAGTGGAGTGTGAGGTTGCTTCAGTACCAGAGAGGGACGATTTACAAAACCTGCCCTCAGGTCATCCACCTCACCCATCAACAAGCCTTTCCACACTTCTTTTTTTTTTTTTTGTCATTTAGCAGACGCTCTTATCCAGAGCAATTAGTGTTAAGTGCCTTGCTCAAGGGCACATCAACAGATTTTTCACCTAGTCGACTCGGGGATTAGAACCAGCGACCTTTCGGTTACTGGCACTACTACGCTCTTAACCACTAAGCTACCTGCCGCCCCAACACCTCACACACACATGTACATGTTAGATACTGGGCAAAAGGTTAGCTGACGTCTTAGTAGGGACTGGTGCCGAACTAAAGCGCAAAACTCACCAGAAGCGGTCGGGCAGAGCGAGGCGGGTGAAGAGGACGGGACAGGCTGATAGCGATGTTGTGTTTCCATAAGTGGATTCATTGGTCTAATTTAGCATGTATGGTAAAGCCTAAAATCTTAGCTACCTCTTCCAATTAGCAAAGAAAAAGTTTATAATTACCCCAAAAATATTATTTAGTGTTATTACAGCACCAGCGATAAAAAGCAAGAATAGAGACACGTTCTAATTGAGCGAGGTGTCAAAGCGGACAGCACGCCCGCCAGGCTTCGCTTGGGTTATTATCATTGAAAACAATGCATTCTAAAATAAATCGCATGCGTGCCTTGAGCGAGTTTAGGCCTTTAGAAAAAGATGTGTTGCCAACTTGAGCGGGTCAATGAATATCGAAGTATTTTTCTATAGCTGCCAATCTGGCCCATTCAGTACATGCTATTTCCCCCTCTACCCACAACTTTTACCAGACACACAACCCAACACCCCTCTTCTTCCTTCATACCCTCAGCCCCTTAACCCCAATGTCCCTGGCTTGTATCCTCTGACTAAGGCTGCTAAATTAGGGAGCAGAGACTATGGTCTTGGTATTAGCAGCTCATGTGGACAAATGGAACATGATCAGAAACACATGACTACTGTCATCATCTATTCATGTGCTTGACCTTTTGGTTCTCTCTTTGGTTTGTTATTGTGTGTCCATGTACTACAGTTGAACTCAGGGCTGCTTTTGTATCACCCTCCCAATTTATGTAAAGCGTCTTTGACATTCTGAAACCAACCATACAGAGACATAGATACACAGATTAAGTTGTTAACATACAGAATGTGTTTCAAGTTGGAACATGTACTTTCTGTCAATGTCCCCGATCTGCACACTCCTTTACACACGTTCATACACAGTGGAAATAACACCACGGTCTGACAGACCTCCTACCTGCCTCAATATGGAGAGACACTGGGTAATAATAGTCATCTGATTGGTTTAGTCTTAATGTTTGTTTTGATTGGCTGCCTGGCAGGTCCTAGAGCAGCACATGGACGGGCGCTGGAAAGGGCACATCCACGACAGCCAGAGGGGCACCGACCGGGTGGGCTACTTCCCCCCGAACATTGTAGAGGTCATCAGCAGACGCTCAGGTCAGTCACACACACAGTGTAATCATTAGCCATTCCCCCCTCCCATCTGAAAGCAATGGGCAAAGAGAGAGAGCCCTCTGACATTTGCCTCTTTCATTGCGTAACCGTGGCACCCACAACAAATGGAGGATTCGTAGCTTGTTGAGTCAGCATCCGGCATGTCGGAACATCTACACACAGACACACTCATTAACTCACTCATCTCCCAGACATGTCAGCACACTCAGAATGCAGGATTAAGTTAGAGATGGAAATGGAAATGGCTTGGAACTGCAGGAGTCATCTGCTATTGTACATGATGTAAAAACTCCCAACCTTACCCACGCAGTCTACCTCTAATACCGGTTAGATTAACAGAAGGTGTCAGTTACCTACCTAACACCACAGAAGAAGAGAATCCGCCCCACACCACCTCTTTGATGTGCACTAGAGGGAGAAATCCCTGACTGAATAGGTTGGGGTGGTGACACTCATGGAGCAGCTTTGACAGAACAAGGAGCAGCTCTGCACTGCAGTCAGATGAAAATGACTCTCATGTTTCTGTCTTCTCTGCAAATCTGTCACCACAACAAAAGATCAGGGGAACGGGAGACCCATCTTAAATTCTCCCTCTGCACCTACTGTACCTTCAGAAAGTATTCACACCCCTTTACTTTTTCCACATTTTGTTGTGTTACAGCCTGAATAAAAAAAAGATTACATTGAAATGTTGTGTCATTGATCTACACACAATACCCCATAATGTCAAAATGGAATTTTGTTTTTAGAAATGTTTACAAATTAATAGAAAATGAAAAGCTGAAATGTATTCAACCCCTTTGTTATGGCAAGCCTAAATAAGTTCAGGAGAAAAAATGTGCTTAACAAGTCACATAATAAGTTGCATGGACTCAATCTGTATGTAATAATAGTTGTTAACATTATCTGTAAGGTCCCTCATTCAAGTAGTGAATTTCAAGCACAGATTCAACCACAAAGACCAGGGAGGTTTTCCTGTGCCTCGCAAAGAAGGGCACCTATTAGTAGATGGTAAAAAAAAAAGCAGACATTGAGTGACCTAGTTACAGTTTTGACTTAAATTGGCTTGACAGTCTATGGCAAGGTATGAAAATGGCTGTCTAGCAATGATCAACAACCAACTTGACAGAGCTTGAAGAATTTAGTACAATCCAGCTCTTAGAGACCTACCTAGAAAGACTGACAGTTGTAATCACTGCCAAAGGTGATTCTAACATGTATTGACTCAGGGGTGTGAATACTTATGTAAATGAGATATTTATGTATTTCATTTTCAATACATTTGCAAAAATGTACACTTTGTCATTATGGTGTATTGTGTATAGATGGGTGAGAACATTTTTGAATTAATGTAACACAACTAAATGTGGAATAAGTCAAGGTGTATGAATACTTCCTGAAGGAACTGTATCTCCCTTGGCTCCAGTGTATATGGTATGTAATATTGTGTTTAATGTATCTCTCACAGTCATCAATAAAGAAATCCCCCCTCCCCCAACACACACACACACACACACACACTGATTGGTTGTATTGCTGCACATCATCACTGCATTGGAAGAGCAGTGGTGGCCCCTCTTCATTACAGGCTGGCCACTCCAGAGAACACTCCATTTCCCAGACTGCCTTGGTTGGACTAATCCCTAATGCTTCCAATCCATCCCTTGCTCCTATTTTTCTCTCTTCCCCCTCCTCTTCCTCCAGCATCTCTCCATCCATACCATGTAATGTCCACCTCTAACCATCAGCTTGCGTTAACCTCCTTTCTGTCTGTGTGTCCTACCTGTTTGACCCTGTAGGGGGCACCCTGTCCCGACACGCCTCTCTGCCCACCCAGCGCCAGCAGCTCCTCTCCAGAGCCCCCCTCTCCTCCAGCCTGAGCTCAGCCCCCCAGATCGACGACTCCTACACACTGTACACCCCCAACAACCCCCACCTGGCCCTCCCCCACGCCAACGGCCTCAGCGCCAACCCAGGTATACACACACACACCCTTATACATGCACACAGAGGTACAGACACACATCGAAACAGGTATATGGTACTCAGCCCCCTAACCAGCCAGACAACTCCTCCACCACTGTGAACCGTGGTGAGGGCACAAGGACACCTATGTTCGCCCCTTCTAAACCCGTCTCATGCCCAGGCCCAGCCAATCCCCAGTGCTGCTCTGTGGACCATGGTACCCCCATGGCCCCAACAGAGTGTTGTTATGTCTGATAGGTCGGCCTCCCAGCAACCTCTCTCAGCCTGGTTGTCCCCTGGAGGACATCTGGGTGCTCAGGAACTCACACACCGCGGGTAAGAGTCCCTCCACTGTTCCCCAATGACAATAGCTGGCTGTCTCTGCCCCCTGTCCCCACGCTCTACCTTTGTCATGTGCCAGCTTCAAACTGAGCTTCCCATAGCTCCTGCTGTTCTCCCTGCTGCCACAAGATGGGACCACCACCAGGAAGCCCCTGTTCCAGTGACCAAAAAAAGTGACAATCTCGACATTCTACAGAACACTGCAAGCTTAATGGGTGCTCTGTGTACTCAGTGTCACTAGCTGTAGGAATTTTCCATTGTGTCCTACTACAGGACTGTAGTTGTAGTTTACCCCTGTAGTTCTGTACCCTTGGCTGTTGTTGCTCTATGCCTGCAGCTCCGCTCCGCTCCGCTCCACCATGCAACCATCTCCCTTGGCTTTGTATGGCAGCAAAGGACATCCTGCCCTGGCCTGTGCCACCCCTTGATCTATGATGACTTGGCTGGCTCAGTGACACAGTCCACAGCCCCAACCTCTGCCATCCTCTGCCAGCTTCAGTTAGAATCATGTGGATGTCTGTGTGACTGTATTGACGTGAGGTCTGGAAGGACACAGAGGGGAGGTACCTCATTTTGCTGTCCCTCTTGCTGTCTTTAACGTCCCTCACTTCTATCTCTCTCTTTCTCTTCTCCCTCTCTCCATCCTCCTCTCCTGTGGTCCTATCTAGCAGGTGACAGGAACAGTGTAGGGAGTACAGGCAGTGTGGGCAGCACCCGTAGTGCTGGGAGTGGACAGAGCACAGAGAGCAACAACAACACTGCCCCCAACGGACCACACCACCAGACCACTGCAGTCCCAGACACAGCCAAGGTACTGGACCAATTGTTATTTCAGGTTTGTTTATCCTGACTAGTCTTATTGAGATAATATTACAAGGGAGATCACCATGCAAAAATTATTGCAAATGTCACTCACAGATATGAACAGAGGAAATGTGATATCGTCATTTACTGTCTTAGTATGTAGTGCCAGTCAACAGATTGTTTATTCCTGTGCTCTCTGTGACTTGTCTTGCACTCTGTTTTGATGTGCAGCCAGCACCCTCTGCTGGTGACTCAGGGCAACCAGTCCTCAATAAACAGCCTGACCTGACTGCAGGTAGGAATACTAGCCCTTTCTCTCATTACTGTTGCATACCACAACATTTCTCCTGAAACTTTTGTGCTTGTTGTTAGAAAACCTCCTAAACACCATTCATCTAATTCTCCATTGTGTGTTTTCCTGTGTAGTGGTTCTGGGTGCTCCTCGGAGGCCGATGGTGAACATACAGAGACCAGGGGAGCAGCAGTTTGTCTCCCCACAGTTTATACGTCCTCAGCAGCTACTGGAGGGCAAGGTGAGACTCAGACACAGGACAGGACAGACACAGGACAGGACAGACAGAGGACATAAACAGGACAGACACAGGACAGGACAGTCTATTTTTTGTGTTTGTCACACATTACAACTCATGATTGTCTTTTTCCGTGTACTCTGTATGCTACAATGAAATAAATGTAGCTATTAAAAGAAAGGAGGACAGTGAATAGGCCAGTGATTGATGTCAATGTGATACTCAACCCCTCCCCTCTGTGGTGTAGGATGGAGAGGCCATCTACCAGTGGCTGAGTGACTTCCAGCTGGAGCAGTACACCGGGAACTTCATCACGGCCGGCTACGACGTCCCCACCATCAGCAGGATGACCCCAGAGGACCTGACGGCCATCGGCGTCACCAAGCCAGGCCACCGCAAGAAGATCTCTATCGAGATAGGAAACCTCAGCATCCCTGAGTGGCTGCCTGAATACATCCCGGTAAGGTCTTACTGTATGCCTGTGTCTGTCTGTCTGTCTGTCAGCTTTTGTGTGCAAGTCAGGTTTTACATTACTTTCATAAAGGTTTCAACTGTGTAGGTCTGACTGTGACTCTTCTCCCTCCCCCCTACTCCAGGCAGACCTGGGGGAGTGGCTGAGTACCATAGGCCTGCCTCAGTACCAAAGGAAGCTGTCAGAGAACGGCTATGACTCCATCAGCATCGTACGGGACCTGACCTGGGAGGACCTGCAGGAGATAGGCATCACCAAGCTGGGCCACCAGAAGAAGATGATGCTGGCTGTGAAGAAGCTGTGTGACATCCAGAGGGCCATCCTGGCTGCAGAATCTGGCCAGGGCACGTTGCGCCGCAAGCCCCCTGGAGCCCTTCACCTGGTCACCATCGAGCCCCCCGACAGTGCCTCCGACTGCCACTCGCCCCACACCCCCAAGATGCTGACCTTCCAGGACAGCGAGCTGAGCGCTGAGCTGCAGACAGCCATGTCCAGCCACTACCAGGAGGGCCTGGCCATCAAGAGTGCCATGGGCATGTCTCGGAGCCAAGAGAGCATCGACGCCCGGTCCAGGGGCTCAGGGCGCTCCCAGGACCCACCCACGGCCTCCATCACTCCCCACAGCCGCTCACAGGAGAGCCTAGGCAGCAGCAGCACCTCCACCAGCCTCAGTGCTGACAGCAGCCCTGCCAAGGAGAGGAACATTCCAGAGGGCTGGGACCAGAGGTCCATACTGCAGCAGCAGCTGCCCAAGCAGGTCCCCCTGGGGGCAGCCACTGTGTTCAAGTACCCAGCCATCCCAGCCAAGCCTAAAGGCCCTGGGTCTCACTCCCTAGGCTCCTCTCCCCAGGGCTCCCCAGCCCAGAGGGGCTTCAGCTACCTCCACTCCCACTGTGGCAGCACCGACCTGGGCCATGGCTCGCCCACCAAGCCCTTGGCACACACCTACCACGCCATGACCCTGGCCCCGCCTAAGAAGCGCAGCCAGAGCCTGACACGCTACGCCCTGTCAGACGGCGAACCAGACGAAGAGGATGACGACCTGGCTCCGCCCTCTGGCACCCTAGCGTCCTACGCCACCTTGACCCGCCGGCCTGGACGCAGCCAGCTGGCACGCATGCAGACCACATCCGAAAAGTACGGCACCGTGGGACGCAGCCAGTCCTTCGCCGTGCGCGCTCGTAAAAAGGGACCCCCTCCGGCCCCGCCCAAGAGACTGAGCTCGGTGAGCAGCAGCCCCAGCATGGGGTCCACTGAGAATGTGGCGCCCTCTCCTGGGGGGGTGGAGACAGACAGCCCAGGGAGCGTGAGGAGCATCGCAGCCTGTCTGGAGGCCTCCACAGAGGGGAAGAGCCTGCCTAGGCCCAGGCTGGACCTCCTCCAACCAGAGCCTCCCCTCCCCAGCCTCACCCCCTCAGGACTGGAGCCCAGAGAGGCCTCCGCAGGGGTGAGGAGGAGGGTGCAGAGTGAATGTGTTCCAGCCCAGACCGATATCCCAGACCATTACCCAGACACAGAGCGAGGGGTGAAGTCAGACACTGAGGAGGAGGAGCCTAAGGCACCGGGGTTGGATGGCTCCTCATCCCCTCACAATAGCTCCAGCGAGTGCATCCCCTTCGCCGAGGAGGGCAACCTCACCATCAAGCAGAGGCCCAAGGTGGGAGGGCCCAGGGCCGAGAGCAATGTGGAGATCCCGGCAGACAAGAACCAGCCCACCAAGACAGCCCTGGAGGTGCCTGAGTTTAACCTGAAGGAGTCAGACACTGTGAAGCGGAGACACAAGACTAAAGACCATGCTGGCAGCTCTCCCACCAGTGACAGTGAGTGCCAGATAGGGTCAGACTCCAGTCCAGGCAGCAGGCCCCAGTCCCAGAGCTGTGAGGAGGTGAGTCTGGTCAGTCTGAGGATCAGTGAGGCCAGTCTGGACGGGCTGGAGAACCTAGCAGGGACAGGGACAGGCACACCCCTCAAACCTCCCGTCTCCCCCAAGCCTCACAGCTCCCACGGACCCCCCGTCACCGCCCCCAAACCGTCCCGACACAGTCTGGCTGCTGCTACAGGTAATGTATTACACATGTAAGCTCCTTATTATATTGTCATTTTGTTTAGGCTTTTATCATACATTCTGAGTTTCTGCTTTTGCTTCCTGTCTAACAGCCATAGTGCCGCCCACTGTGACTGTCAACGTGGTACAGAGTCTGGCCTTCTCAGCCCCACCATCACCCACACCCAGCCGGTGTCCCCCAGCCCCAGGGCCTCAGAGCCAGGCAGCTCAGACAGGCAAGCCCCAGGTCTGTGTGGTCGGCCCAGGCCCAGGGGTAGAGTCTGGCCCGGAGGTAGTGGTGGTGCAGCAGCAGAGGCTGGAGCAGACCAGCACCTCCCTGGAGGCAGCACTGAAGGCTGTGGAGCGAAAACTCACCGAGGAGGACAGCGCTGACTGGTAAGAGAACACGATAAACACCTCACCATTTCCAGTATGTACAGGCCATATACACTGTACTGTTTGTTATGTGAACTGAAGAAGCATTCATACAACATTGTATCTGTCCCATTATGGCGTCTGTGAGAGCATGGGCAGCTCCATTGAGGCCATCTCCATTTTGAAGTAGTCAACTTCTATGAGTTGGTAAACAAACTGAAAATGTGCATACTGCCACCTGGAGTGTGTTGTTTGAACAGGTATAAAGCCAAGGTTGGCGATTTACTGCCACCTGCCGTTATGGAATGTTTGCTCACGAGTATAATTCATTGGCTGATCCCTCCTGTTGACCTGGATGGAATTATGTGATCCTTCCTTAACCCATAGTTGACTACTTAAAAATGGTGAAAGTCCTCAGTGGCGCGCTGCCCATGATAAAACAGCCTTTTGAGCACTAGAGTCCTCTATCTATCTTACTAAACCCTGCTTCTTTTTCCACCTCTCCTGACAGTGGGGCTAACACAGTGAAGTCAGCGGGCAACATTCTGGATGACATTGGCAACATGTTTGATGACCTTGCTGACCAGCTGGATGCAATGCTGGACTAAGCCCTCTCCACCCCACTGACCAGCCCCCTGACCCTTGACCCTTCACCTCAGGAAGTACTAATGACCGTGAGAGGGAGGATGGAGCAGGTCACCCCAGCTCAGTGTTACCCCCAACCCCAACACCCCTAAAACTACAGACCAACCCCCACCACCAGACTAACAGAAAACATATGGGACTACATTGTAGGATGTGCCATGGAGTGGGATGGTTTTAATGAACAGTCATGCAAAAGTGTGGATCCATCTCCCTCCTCCCTGCCTCCATGTTGCCACTTCCTCTCCTTTCAACACCAGCACTTAACTCTGCTCTACAGTGCTTTGCCATAAGTCACAACAACCCTGTTGGTTTCAACACAGGGCCTCTGACTGACTGACTGTAGATACATGAGGGGTGGACAACATACTGTACCAGTACACCATTGTATTGGATCGTTTCATATAACATGAGTTAAACTGTATTGTCCTTCTACCCATCATCCTCCATTTCTTCATCTTGTTGGTGTGCCTTTCCTCCCCGCCTTTCTCAAACAGGATTTGTTTGGCCACTGTAGCAGCAGAGAGAGAGAGACAATGGAGAGAAGTGGAATGTTTTTATACTGGCCTATAGAGAGGAACCATTCCTAGACATAATATTACCATACGATACCATTTGTATTAGACGCTGTATCTGTCATTTGACCTTTGTATTTTGCTATGTCTGACCATTTCAATTTGACCTTGTTGATATTTTCAATACTCTTGTATTTTATCAATTTTATACCAAGTGATGTTGACCACAATGAAACTTTGTTTGTGTCTTCCGCAAGGCATGGTGCCAGTACGTTTGTACTGTTAAAACAGTCATTCTTTAGTAATACAGAATGATTAGATGCTATGTTATTTCTGGTTTTATGAAGCTATGTAAAACATGTGCTCGATGATATTGTTTATACAAAAGGGAAGAAGACCTTTGCTTTTCAAAGCATATTTAGCGATCGTCACTGTCAACACTGTCAATATAAGGACTTATAAGTGCTTTGTACAGCCGAGGGATGACATGCAAGATATCAATAATGTACACTATTTTTGGAGAAAGGAGAAAAAAACATTTTAATGTAGATTAGTCCAACTAGTATTTAAATTAGAGTATCTAAATATGTATATTGTATACTTATAGGTATATCTGGGAGCAGAATCATTTTCAACCAAAGTTCTTTGTATAGATTTTCCCTAAATATTTTCATGATTTCCATAAAATATTTCCTTAAAATGCAGAACCATGGTTAAGGGATTCTGGTCTTCCTTATTGTAACATGAATGAAATGAAATAATTATCTACATGGTTTTCAAAAACTGTATAATACCTTTTGCTCTGTCTACCCAGCATTATATGGCTATGTTCCATATTTGGGCATGCTACAGTACTTCTAGCAGAGAGAATGAACTATTCAATGCTGTGTTTGTCTTCCTCATGAATGTTAAAATCACTCATTTGTATCATTAACCCTGACTTGTATGATTGTGTACTGTCCTCTGTACTGTAAATGTTTGTGTCGTTTCAGTGTGAACGTGATCCCTGGCTGTAACCTGGGTTTCATCTCTGTCGTTCTCAGGAATGTCCCACCTATTCCGTTCAAGCTGCTCTCACATTAAACACGTACACATGGCTTTGTTTTATGGAAGGGGGTAACAGAGGTTTTGAAGAGGAGGTGAAGGAGAGCCTTGTGTGAATGTGAAAGATGTGTCTGTCTCAGACGGCACTGAGACCTGCTAGATGCACCTTATTTAAGATGGATCTGTAGATATCTGTTATACTGTCTTGAGTTATCAACATCTGTCCTTTTCCATCCAGCTGGATCTTCATTTGTTTACAGTTAACCATTAAATATTCAAGTCTGATCCTGTTGACTTCTCTCCTTTATTTCTGGATTTAAATATCCAGAAGTCTTTAAGAGTGGGTGCATTTCATCTACGCCTTCATATCACAGAGATTCTTAACACTTATGTTACTGTAATGTTAATTTAAATGGAGAGTCGTGAGACAACAATGGTGTGATCTCCAATTTAATACAGTATAGAAAGAAGAGCATGACACCCCCATACAATTCAATAGTCAAAATAGTGAATCTCATTCTCAATACTGAACATACACATAAAATCTAGTGAAGCGCAGACATATATATTCATATTAGAGAAACAAATTATGTTTAAGTACATCTACATAAACGTGTAAAAATCTCAAAGCATTTTGCCAATGGCAATTTAAAAAAACCCACAAACAGTATCACAATATACAGTGGTAATGGCAATGCTTCGGTATGGACGTAAGATTTTCAGCCTTCACATTTATTGAAGTTAAGTAAGACTGGTATGGATGGACACTGCACCAACATAGCGTTCCCCAATGACTGACAGTGACTGTCAGAGTGGTTGTCGTATATCAGATTTTTGGTCCCTAAAAGGTTTGTAGATAATAGAGTCTACCGCACAGCCAGAGCTGATTAGTGAAGGTGCTGAAGGCAAAACTGGAGAAACATGAAAAGGTCTCCGCACACTTCCAGTCAGAAGCAACTGTCATTAATGTACCTGAGCTTTGGGTCAGTCGATCTTCATCAGAGCACAGTCTGATGAAGCTCGACTGACCTAAAGCTCAGCTACATTAAAAGACATTTTGCATCTGACTGGAAGTGTGCAGAGGCTTCCTATTTGGTTCCTAAAATGTGAAAAGTGATAGACTAGACAGGTAGCTGATTGTCAGGTATGTAAGTGGCTGGTCCCATTCTCGTTTAAGGCGAGAAAAGTATGGTAAAATGTGTTTGAATGACTGAATAACGTGTAGAGGAATGGCCATAAGAGAGACCTACTCCACTATATGTACAGGCACCAGGCTATGACCAGCAGGGAGTTCCAGGGTCTTCTGGGCATACCCACTCAGGTACGCACGCGCACACACACACACACAGGAATACTTAAAAACTGATTTTCAAATCACAATACAAAAATTATTATCTGATCTAGCTGTTTCCTTTCCAACATTGGCATATTCGTCTATATATTGTTAGTACATAATTTATAGCATCTGGAATATAACACAAATCTGTGTGTATATATTTTACATACATATACCTGTATTCTCCCTCACCAATAGTTAAACTGCTGGTTTTAATTAGTCATAGAAAGCATGGGGCTTAGAACAACCCCTCTCTCTCTCCGTCCCTCTCTCTCTCCTTCACTGACCTCTATGTGAGTATCTACTGTATGTGGGTGTGTGTAGGGCGAAGTGCTCTATCTATAGGTTACTGAACAGTTCATTTTTCTTGCTCCAGTCCATGGGCGGAGCCCTCTTGTTGGAGCGTTTCTGATGAGCACGCTCCTTGACCTGCTGCAGGGACAGGTTCAGACCCGGGATGGCGCCCATGATCACTGGCTCAGACCCCTGACCAACCAGGGAGGAGAGGGAGGGGTTAAAAGAGCATGTGAGAGAGGGGTAGAAGAAGAAGAGAGAGAATGCACTAGAGACAGAAGCCCCATTTATACCTGGTTCTAACATGAGTCCTTTGTCCTGATCTTGTCCACATTCTGATTTTGCCAGCATATTTAGACAGGTGTGGACGATTAAAAGACACATTGTGATCTGATCTTCCTGACCACTTTGGGAGGTAGTCAGACATGCATTGTGTCTGGATATCTTTCAAGTGTAGACGGATCTGGACAGTGAAACCATTTAAATCATCATTATCCCACCCTCTAAAATGATTGACAGGTGACACATTTGACTTATGGCATCAATGTGTCTTAAAATAAATCGATATTATTTTGAAAGAATATCTGTCAAATAATTTGCAAACAGGGAGGGACCAGGATATCTGGTCACAATGCGGACACAATCGTAGATGCAACGGCTACAATGTGGGCACAATCAGAATGTGGATAAGATTAGGACAAAGGACACATGTTAGCACCAAGTATAAACGAGGCTAGAGAGAGAATAAATATATATTTTTATGTTGTAGTAAAGTCTATTTTACAAGAGCGTGCTCAACTACAGACTACTGCTATACATTACTGTGTCACTATGGATACACATTCAGATCATGAGACTTTAGCTGCTTTATGATGCTGCTTCAATGCTGCTTCATGTGTGTTTTCAGGGCGGGACTTACCTCTGTGGGTGGGGTTGTGAGAGAGGCGTTGGAGGAGGTGTTGCTTGGAGACGGGCTGATTGACAGCTTAGAGTCCTGCTCTACCTCTTTGGCCAGTTTTCCATTTACATTCACCTGCAGTGGACACACAGATAGCACGCATCCTTCATGACCTCATGGAGCAAAACATCTAATCAAGCAACAAATCAAATCAAATACAAAGTAGCCAAAGTGGGGGTCAAGTTTGAGAGAACTCTCCATGGAGAGTCTGGCTGCAATATTACATTTGCCCACAGGGAGGCAGACTTGCCTCTACCTGTGCCCCATTCACAAACTGTCTGGCCATGCTGGTTGGGAAGTTGTATGGCATGTCTGGCAGCAGCAGCAGTTTA
The DNA here is from genome assembly GCF_964263955.1 of Coregonus lavaretus. Classification (NCBI taxonomy): domain Eukaryota; kingdom Metazoa; phylum Chordata; class Actinopteri; order Salmoniformes; family Salmonidae; genus Coregonus; species Coregonus lavaretus. The sequence continues at coordinate 22,216,362 of NC_140015.1, read as the reverse complement.
CTAGAGCCTGATTGGCTCAGAGCATTAGAGAAGACGCAATCCCCCTGTCCTGCTATGACAGTGCCTACCTCACCCTAACCTAACATAGCGGACGTAAAATTACCCCACATCTGTTTTTCAGGGGAAACTGTAGTTAGGTTGAAAATACTGTATCCATGAAAACCCGGAAACATCCGCTTTCTGCCGACCCTGCGGAGAGTGACCTCACCCTAACCTCTCTACAATCTCTCTCTCTTATCTCTCTCTTCCTTTCCCTCACCTCTCTACCCTGCCTCCCCTCTCTCTTAATCCAATGTTTTGACTGTTAGACTCAGGGGTTAAGATGATGGTCAATGACTGAGGACTAGGGTCTCACACTACTAACCAGCACCTGTCTTCTTTACAGATAAAGTATATTAGCATAGTATTAACGTAGTAGAGTTAACCTAATGAAATGTTGTACTTCGGTTTGTTGCCAGTGGCCTCACTCTGGGTTTATCTGCCGGTTTGGCAAGCCTCCAAATCTCTGTGTCTTTCTGTCTCTGTGTCTGTGTCTGTGTCTGTGTCTGTGTGTGTGTGTGTGTGTGTGTGTGTGTGTGTGTGTGTGTGCGTTGGCCTGCCCCCTAACTAAGAGATTATGCCCAAATACCTCAGAGGGATTAACATGGTGCTACTGAATTCTCCATGCCTGAACAGCACAGTGTGGCTTTCAGATTCAGGTTATCCAGCAATACCATGTAAACCCTCTACACCTGTCTACCAGGCTCTGAGCACACTATTGAGGGCTACACTAGCCCTGGTACTGTATATCTTACAGACACCTGGACCTGGTTCTGTCAGGGTAGACTGCTCCCCTGCCTCCCTGAGTGAAACTGGAAACAGACAGTATGTTCTATTCAGTCATGAGAGTGCTGGAAGGAGAGAGAGAACCAACCAACACAAAGTAAATACACACTCCACAGTCAAATAAAATAATACTAGTCCACTCCCTAGGAACGCTCAGCTGATAGAGTGCCAGTCAGTGCCAAAGCAGGAGCAGTGAGCCACAGTGTTTCAGTGACCTCCACAATACCAGGAAAAAAGACTCGTTTTGGGAAGTCCACTCTGTGGGAGCGCATTAGCGGCCCCCTCACTCTTTCTCTCTCTTTCGGTCTGTTTCTCTCTCTCTCAAATGTTCGTTTTGTATGATATTAGATCGATAAGGTATTTGGCATCCAGTCTTACCGTCTTCTCCATGTCTCCGTTGACGACAGGCTCAGGCAGAGATCCTGAAAGCAGAAGAGAACACTGCTCAGTCATGGACTCTACACAAACTCACACTCCCTCCTCCATAACAGCTTTTCACAACCATTCAACAACATCTATTCACAGCAATTCTCCAATCTTACAGTCAGTCCTAAATATCCTGTGACTGTCCCACCTCCGTCGTACACCAGAACAGAATGTCAGAGTGACTCATACCCTTGCTCCAGAGAACGGCTCCTATCCAGTTTGGGTTTCATCCCAGTGACACCTACTCTGTTACATAGCGCAGGTATGTGTAGGTCATCCATTATTCAAACAGGGTTGATCTTCACAAAGATGTTCTCTGACCCTGGTTACCTGCCACGCATCATCACGTCCAAACAAGCTGCTGCATATGAAACCCACTACCCTAGTAGCCTTCCTATATCAAATAGCCCTGGTAACAAACTCTCCCCTAACCCTGTCACAAGGGATATTATGGAATGATCTTCACTTGCCTTAGTCAACCATAGAAAGAGACAATACACTATATCTAAACCTGTGTGTCTATCTATCTAAAACAAACAGATACAGTTGACTGATGAACAACTGACCCCTGGTCGGAGCTGGTGTAATACTAAGACGGACCCTTACCTTCCATGCTTCAGTTCCTCTCACACAGACAGACAGACAGACAGACACACAAACAATCAGTGAGATAGTAACCTGTTATCATCTAAAGATAGCCTGACCCTGGTCTGCATCCCCCTGAGCTGTTCTGAGACCTGTTGGAGCTGTCTCTATCTAAGTACCTCTGTGCTCCTTGGGTCCCTCCTCACTGTTCTGAGACCCGTCAGAGCTGTGTCTAAGTACGTCTGTACTTCTTGGGTCCCTTCTCACTGTTTGCACACGGATAAGAGGCTCTTCAGTTCCAATACAGCTAACACTACAGGCTGAGAGGCCACTTGGAGCCAGCGCCTTGGAAACCAAACACAAGTGCTGGCCAGAGGGGTGGCGAAAGGGGAGTGTGGAGTGTGTGTGTCCATCCATGTGTGTGTGTGTGTGTGTGTGTGTGTCTGCCCGCGTGTTCGCGCACACGTGTATGTGTGTGTGTGTGTGTCTGCCCGCGTGTTCGCGCACACGTGTATGTGTGTGTGTGTGTGCGTGTACGTGCTTGAGTGTGTACCAAAGTCACGGTGAGCAGGTACCCTCTGAGTAGGCAACACGAGAGAGCAGTTACCTGGGCAACGCCTCAATGGAATTTTGCTCCTGTTGGGCATTTTTCAGTCAGGTTTAGAAGCCGATAGCAGAAACCAAAGGAAGTTAGATAGGGCTAAGACCTGACCATATATCCCCCTGGATGTAACATAAGTTTCTATCTCCTTTTACTCCTTCACTATACTTATTCAGAGGAGTGGACATAGCATGTCAATCATCAGTAAACTTTGAGGTGTAACCATGGCAATGGACAGCTGTCTATCCAACCAGTGTGGACTCCAACTACAAGAACATTCCTCCATGTAAAACTGAGCAAATTCTTATCACAACAAAGCAACTACTGTATTTTTATTGGTGCACTAAAGAAGCATAAAAAACTCCCAGTTAGGTCAAATAGCATGAAGGACACTAACTGACTTATATTGTCTACTTCTTCCCACCTTCTTATTAATAGGGTTCACTCAGAGGCACAGACAGGGGCACAGACAGGTACCCTTTTTAATAAACAGTATCTTTGGCCTAATCAGGCAGCAGCGCTTCACTGTTGTTTATGGCAGAGCTTCAAGCAGAGGAAATATAAAGGCAGTCTGGGGCAGTGCGTTGTGTGTGGGGGGGGGTTGTGTGTTTGTAGCACACACACACACTGACTAATATGCATGTCCCAGACACAGAGGGAACCGCTTTCCTCCACACCCATATGGTTGTCATAGTGTCGGCTGGGCTGGCATCACTGTTCTATGAGGCCGTTGGCATCAAAGTGGCATTCAGTGTAGCCAGCCAAGTGTTACCATGCGCCATCGCCCTGTTTCAAAAAGTGTTACTTGGGCACAGCTGGCCTCCCAAGCCTAACACAGCTTGACGTTTATTGTCATGAATCTTGCCCTGGAGGCAGAACCGAGCAATTTCCGCTAGATGGGCCAGCTACAAAGTCATTATTGGCTATATTGTACAAATGTATGAAAGCAAAAATGTGCTTTTTGGTCTTATTTTAAGGTTAGGGTTAGCAGTGTGGTTAAGGTTATGGTTATGTTTAAAATCAGATTTTAAGACTTTGTGTCTGTGCCAGCTAGTGACTACTCTGCAGAGCTGCCTCCAGGGCACAATTCATAACAATAAATGCCAACCTATATCCAGACACTCCAGCACTGGAGTCAATTCACAGGCTGAGGCTCCCTCTAGGGGTTTACAGAGGTACAACAGCCTTCCCTTTGTGAAGAGCTCAGTGGTAGTTAGGGGACGTTGCCCCTAGACAGTTGGGGAAGTTTGCATTTAGCCCCTAATAGTGGTTAGCATTCAGGGAGGTTAAGCTGATTCTAGATCTGTACCTAAGAGTTTGGATTTTGTACCTCGAGCAAACAACGTGAGGGGACAGGAAATGAGATGTGCTCAGTGTCTGTGTGTCTCTATGTCTGTGTTCCTTGGCAGAGAGAGAGAGGAGCAGAGGAGCCTGGCCAAGCAGTCAGACAGACGCTTAATCTGCTAGTGTTTACCAAGGACAGGGGGACAGGGGGGTAAGGGATCTGGCCTGAGAGAGAAACCTCTGGGGACTATAGACCTTGAAGGAGGCTGTTAAAGGAGGACTAAGTGGTTGAATCATTATGAGGTGATTGCAGAGGCAAAACGCTCCCTACACTGTGAGGCTGTCTCAGTTCTGATAATGATTCCCATGTCCGTCAGTGATAGTGTGAGTGAAGGGCTTCAGAGGTCTGTCCTCACACACACACAGTGAGGAACGTGCAGGCCGATAACATCCAGTGTGTATGAATGATTGGACATGTATGTCTACAGAAAGGATCACTAACTCAGCCAAACTGCATCAATAGAGTTCTGGCCCTTTCTTGTAGATGTTTCTGGTCTCACCTGTGATGTGTTCTGGGGTGGGAGCGACTCTGCACCTCCTGAAGAAGGCATCTGTGTCTGTGTCCACAACCAGTAGAGAGGTCTCCTCACCACCAGCCTTGATGGCTGCCACCACCTCCGAGTGCTGCTTCCCCTCCACTGCCATACCATTCACCTGGAGAGAGAGGGGGGGGGGGGCAGAGAGAGACAGAGAGAGCGAAAGAGTGTAAGGAACTTCAAAACACACACAAACACAAGAATCATGTCTGCACAAATCAGCTCATGAAGCATTAACTCCTTAGTTGTATAAGTAGTGTAACTATGGTTTACCAAGTCAAAACGGTGAAGGCTAGTCCAACAGCCTAAAACTACAGGTTTCCCTTTCATATCAGCATGATAGTTTGTTCAAGTAACTAACTATTTATGGGAAACTATTTATGGGAAACTATTTCTTGCATATTTCCATTGTTCTCACAAAGAGGACGATAACCTGTTTATCAAAGCAAGGACTCCGTTTTTAATATTATCAGTCTGTTGTCCAGCAGTTCCAAGAAAGGAAATCCTGTCTCTTCACACAAACACAAAATATGCTGCTGCACACACACAGAGAGGAACTGAAGTTCTCCTAGGGGCTTGGGAAACTGGTGTTAAACTCTTCACTGTTGCATAAGAATCTGTAGTACGTAGCCTGAATACAAAATGAAACATTGCTGAAGAGAACAGTGTACAATTCAGGGAAATTGACCAATTCAGGGAAACATAACGGAGTGCAAAAACATTCTACTCTCCTTTCTCTTCATACAGCAGGTTACTGGATAGCAACAACTGCTAGAAGCTAGATAGTGCTTACAACACCATCTCAGCCATAAGGCCATTGGCCCAGCATCTGTCAAAATGGCTTCTGTTCCCCAGACAGCTGAACATTCTGAGGAACCACTGCTGAGATAGCATGTGTGTACTTTGTACGTGTGGGTTTTGTGAGCTCTGAGTGTGTATTTTGTGTGTGTGTGTGTGCATGCATGTTTGTGTGTATGCATGCGTGTGTATCTTTGTGTGTGTGCATGTGCGTGTATCTTTGTGTGTGTGCATGTGCGTGTATGTGTGTGTGCGTGCATGTGTGTGTATCTGTGTGGGTCATAGTGTGGAACTGCCTGTCTACCACAGTCCCAGGAAGGAGACCAAACAATACATGCTTGGGCAGTAACAATAGTTGTCCATTTAACACAAAGAATACAGTCCTCAGTGGGTGGTGGGTGTGTGTGGCTCGCTGGGGGCTGGAAACCTCTCTGACTCAAGGACTCAACTCTCATCTCTTTCCTCTCTCCTTTTCTATGGCAGCCTGACATGGCTGCTGGGCTATAGCAGCAACTCATTTACACAACAGTGGCTAGAGTAGTGAGGGCAGCCATACACACCTGTGACAATACACACACACACACACACACACACACAGCTCTACAGTACTGAGCACTGAGCAGAATAGACTGGGGTGGTGGAGTGCAGACAAGTCACCAGTGACAAAGCTGGATTATCCCTGTCTGAGCTAACTCCCAGTGACAGTTGGGTCCACCTCTACCCTCCTATGAGATTAGGACCCCACACAGAGACTTTTACTGCCCTTCACATTCCTCCTCACTATACACTTCAACTTGAACATGACTGAATTGTGCCAAGGCTATTAGAGACAAGTCCTGTAGTTTTAGAAAAGCTTGCATGACATACAGAAGTATTTTAATCAATACAATTTGAATCAATTTACTACTATACAGTAATAATATTACTGTGCATTGAATACTACTAACAATAGTAATATAATATTACTGTGCATGGATTACTACTAACAATAGTAATATACTATTCCTATACATGGAATACTACTAACAATAGTAATATACTATTCCTATACATGGAATACTACTAACAATAGTAATGTACTATTCCTATACATGGAATACTACTAACAATATTAATGTACTATTCCTATACATGGAATACTACTAACAATAGTAATATACTATTACTATACATGGAATAATACTAACAATAGTAATATACTATTACTATACATGGAATACTACTAACAATAGTAATATACTATTACTTTACATGGAATAATAATAATAATAATAATAATAATACAGTATGATGCCAGAGGTCAAAGGTGAGCTAGATAGTTACCTGTACTATCTTGTCCTTGGCCAGCAGGCCAGACCTCTGTGCAGGTGAGTCCTCGTCCACTGCTCTGATGTACTGGCCTGGTCTGGCCTTCTCACTGTGCAGGTTGAAGCCGTAGCCATTAGGCCCCTTCTTGATCACACACAGACGCGGCCTCAGCTCACTCTGCAAGTCCTGAGGAACAGATGAAGCACAGTTAAGTTGAATATCAGCCTTTTGGAGAATCTACTTTCTCCTTCCACTCTCCTGTTTTCCTGTGCTAAGATAATGAATAACATTAACAAAACGTACATGAAATGATTCACATGCACAAAAATATGATTTTTTCTACCATTAATACCTAATACATCCCAATATGGGGCAGCAGGTAGCCAAGCGGTATTGGACCAGTAACCAAAAAGCCGCTGGTTCGAATCCCCGAGCCAGTGAGCAAGGCAGTTAACTCCCCAACTACAACTGCTCCCCGGACTCCTATGATGAGGACGTCAATTAAGAGGGGTTGGGTTAAATGCAGAAGACACATTTCGGTTGAATGGATTCCGTTGTGCAACTGACTAGATATCCCTTTCCCTTTCCCTATGTCCGGTATGCTGATATGGTATGAAATGCAGTAATAGGCTACATTTAAGACCATGACTCTGACATTCATGATCAAATAAGACTAAAATTACACCAGAGGAAGGAAAGGAGTCTGACAGAATAGGAGGGTGTACAGAGCATGTGACTGGAGCTGTGTTAGTGTAGGGAGGACTGGGATGGGCTGGAGCCAGGAGGCATGGAGCCACTACCCCGGCCTAAGGAAGGGCCAGTTCCTGAGGGCCAGTCCCTTGTGTTGTGTGAGCCCAGTCAGCCCAGTGAGCCCAGGGCAGGACAATAGCAGGCTGGGAGGTGACCCCTGTCCTCCTGCCTCTCTGAGATGACAGGAAGACATTGCACTGTGTCATCCAGGAAAAAACTCTACCAAGTCCAGCTACTCCCATCCGTCAGGTAAGAGAACACAAGCAGTTTCTTTTTTTAGTAACAGGACCTTTTACAGAGTTTTACAAAGTCCTCAGGGAATGTTAAAATGTAGGTGCAGAGCTAAATACAGCACATATATAAAACAGGAGCCAACAAATGACACATAATCATAATCAATGTCTCTCTGACCCAACAACCCCATACTGCCCCTATTGGCCAATACGATTATTGACGTAATCAGTTTTTCCAAATACACTTTTGACAAGACTTTGATTGAGGCCTATAATTGAGATTATAGAAACCATCAGCCAATCACACACACACACACACACACACACACACACACACACACACACACACACACACACACCATCAAAGCTGAGCAGTAATGAATGCCCAATGGCCTTTGTCTTATGTAAGTTGGTTGCAGACTTAAGGAGGAGTAGAGAGCTGTATTAGTCAGTCCAATCAGTGCGTAAAAAAAAGGGGCAGGCTGCTGGGTGGAGAGCTGTAGTCACTGAGACTCAGAACGGAAGAAGCCTTTTGTTTAAGGAATCGCACACAAAGCCTTCCCCCCTCCAACGAGCAGCAGCCTCTCCCTCTGTGGAGTAGAGGTCCAGGAAAAGACAGGTTTCCTGAAGACTCCACCTGCTTCCCGCTTTCAGGAATGGCCCAGGCAAAGCCCCTCACCCACAACCCATACGGTCCCTCAGCCATCTCAAGACGCAACAGCCTGAGAGCTAACTAGTCTATCATAAAGAGACTAGACCGTTCAGTAGACCATTCTTGCTGTCAAAGACAAATACTGGTCCTCTCTGAGACAACATCAATAATGCTGGGGCTGGGCAGAGCTTCAATGAGGCTCAACTGCCCCCTGAATTCACTACATGTCTCTGTAGGAGGTTCTAGTCAGAGGAACAGAGTTGAACATGGCTAGGAGGATAGGGAGCAGCAGCGTGCCAAACACTGATCCTGCCAATCAGACACGCCGAGTGAAGTGGACCGTGTGTGCGAAATGTGCATCAACTTAAGTTGAGTCCCTCTGCATCTGATGAAACTGACAACCATCTTACAGTACCAGTCAAAAGTTTGGATACACCTACTCATTCAAGGGTTTTTCTGTATTTTTACATTGTAGAATAATAGTGAAGACATCAAAACTATGAAATAGCTCATATGGAATCATGTAGTAACCCAAAAAGTGTGCAAAGCTGTCATCAAGGCAAAGGGTGGCTATTTGAAGAATCTCAAATATAAAACATAATTTGATTTGTTTAACACTTTTTTGGTTACTACATGATTCCATGTCTTATTTCATAGTTTTGATGTCTCCACTATTATTCTACAATGTAAAAAATTGTAAAAAAATTAAGAAAAACCCTTGAATGAGTAGGTGTGTCCAAACTTTGGACTGGTAGTGTAAATGTTAATCTGGTCTGATTCTCCTCCATGTTCTTCATTCCAGACCTCCATATAAAATATACATTCCAAACTGTGAGTAAATCAAAATCAACTGTCACAACATATCAATAAAGATCAAAAGAGCATATTTAGAGGGAAAGTAGAAAAAATTGGAAAGTATGCAGAAAAAGGACATTAATTGGAACTAAATTCTCCCTGAGTAACTCTTGGTGTGGTCCCTCCCTACCCGAAGGCCAAAGTCCTGGTTAAACTGAAAAAGCTGGTTACAGTGGTTTCTCTGCTTCCTGTTTTTGGTGTGTAATCGCTATTTTGCTACATAATTAAACGCAAACTGCAAACTGTACACCACAAAGGATTTTCCCTTCAAAATGAAGAAGAGCAATCTAACGACCGAGGGTGCACCTGCATCCTACAAACTGAAGGCTAGAAACACGGGGTCATGGAGGGTCATGTAAGCTAAGAAAAATACAGCATGACTTAATGATGTCCTTCTGGTATGAAGATCCCATCGACTGTCCACTGCACAAGTCTTACCACACATTTTAGAGACGAGCACTAAGCAGTGTCTGACAAGGACAGATCAGTTTTAGTCCAATTGGAGTGCTATTACTCTTAAAGGTGCACTATGCAGAAATTGCTCTGCCATTTCCTGTTTGCTCAAATTCTAATAGCTCGCCTAATTTCAATTAATGTAACAAAACAAGCAAGTATAGCATAGAAAATCATTGTACCATCGAAATCGCTTTGAAATATATTTTCCATAACCACTATTTGAAGCTGGTGTACAAAACCGAAAGTAAAAGACGCAAAAATGTAACTTAAGAACGGGAAGCATAGAAATAGTGCACATAGAACAGATCTACTGTGTCTTAGACTTGCTTTCAATGAGAATGACAGATCTATAACTCAGATTTCTATGTGAATTTGGTCAGGTCTCCTAAAAAAGTTACATATTGCAGCTTTAATAACAGGCATTCACAGCAGAACACAGCCAGGAAGGATGAGGTCAACTGGCCAACGTCGAGCGTCCCTTCCAACCAACAGAAAGGGACCATGGCAGGGTGGCAGGGATAACAGAAGACAGTTTGTGTCGGGAGCAGGGAAGAATCTTCGGGAGGGCACGGAATCTGTGGAATCTGCTGCACACACACAAACCAGGGCCTTTTACTGGGGAGGAAACCATGCTTCACTCCTACTGCATGTCCTGTGTGTGTGTGTGTGTGTGTGTGTGTGTGTGTGTGTGTGTGTGTGTGTGTGTGTGTGTGTGTGTGTGCACACTCAACCTCTCCACTGCAGGAAGTGAGTAATGCATGGAAGATACCGTAAGAACAACAGTCACCTGCAGTGGTCAGCTATCAAAACAGTCAGCCCAAACAGACAGCTTTCCAGTCACCCCTCCGCCCCGCGCAATAGCCTGGGCCCCATTCAGTAGGCACTAAACAGGAGAAAACAACCTAGCTTTGACAGAATATAGGGAATATCCATCGCAAATGCCATAGTGTGCTATTGGAGAATATCAGGTGACTGTCTCTGTATTAGAAAAGTCTCCCACATGAAACCAATATTTATTTTAGATAAGCTTAGCCCTGACATGAGTTCAGTCTCAGGTCAGAAATATTTGTATAATCTTTTCACTCTTTATTTTGTTTTGAATGGTTCCCTGAGCCTAGTTCTCTCTATCAAGACATAATATTTGGAGAATGTGGGAGAAGAACGCTGGAAAGTACGTCCAATTCGGGAGAGGTAGTTACTGGTTCCAAATGGGAAGGGTTTGGTCATGGTAACCACTCAGGTGGGGGAAGGTTGACCAACAATTACATAGTTAACATTCAATTCAATTCATTAGATCATATTAAGCCATCTTTCTATCTCGTTTTAAGAAATGAAACATTCCTGTGGTAATTATATACTGTAAATAGGAATATTGTGTGCTATAACTCCTGAAGAGTTGTCTCTAGGCCTATACCTTGCTCAACATGTTCCTTTAAAGCTCCCTGAGATCTCACATATGGACACCTTGAGCTCCAATCATGTTGAGTTCAGTGACCTCTCAGGAATATCCATCCTCTCATCCCTATCACCCACACCTACATATCTACACCACCTTGTGTTGTTTGCTTGGTGGTGTTCTATATGGGGAGGTTTCTAACAGTCACAATCACTGGGGTCTGTGTTCTCACAGAGGAAAGTCATTATCTCCAGTCAACTGAGAAGCAACACCTCATGAATAGCAGTTTAATACAGGGAGAGAAGCTGAGACAACAGTTACAACACAGTTAGTATTAACATTTATGTGAATAAATGACAAGGTTTTACATATCCTGAATCATCAGAAATAACCATCTTAGTAAGCATTTTAAAAGCCAGAGAAAGTATTGTGCTTTGTGGACTATTTTAAATGCTTAGGAATAGATTTCATGTACAGTAAGGTTAAGAGAATGGGTTCCTAGCTGAACACATTCACTGGATGACGATGACACAACCTTTTCCATCATGAGGGAAGTGCGCAGCACAGCACAGGAACTGTTGCTACTTCTTTCCTGAAGCATACTCTTCCCTCTGTATTCAACTTCCTCACATAAAAGAGAAATCAATATACAATACAAATACACACCCCTACACCTGCAGTCCCACTGGTTACAGCACTCACATCTAACACACAGAAGACGTGGAAAAAACAAACTGCCATTTTCCATCCTGCCCACAGCTTGACTGATAAGAATGAATTGGTTTGATTACGCTTCCAGTGTAAATTAGAGACGGTGACTAATGGGCATTTCTACCTGCTGGTTACTGAAACCATCAAGCAAATGTGACAGCACTATTTTACAGCTACAAGGATTTAGAGGCACACAGACGTACAGAGGCTCATCCCTTTCTAAAGCCGTGACTTACAGTAAGTCAGTGGTCGGAGCTGTTCTGACAGGTCGTTGGCTGTCACCAGAGAGAACGATAGAGGACTCTAGTGCCTGAAAAGCCCATTTTAGCATGGGCAGCACCATTGAGGACTTTCAACATTTTGAAGTTAAGGAAGGATCACATAATTCCATCCAGGAGGGATCAGCCAATGAATTATACTAGTGAGCAAACATTCCATAACGGCAGGTGTCAGTAAATCACCAACCTTGGCTTTATACCTGTTCAAACAACACACTCCAGGTGGCAGTATGCACACTTTCAGTTTGTTTACCAACTCATAGAAGTAGAAGAAAACTGACTACTTCAAAATAGAGATGATCTCAATGGCGCTACCTGTGCGCTCACAGACGCCATAATGGGACAGATGCAAAGAAAAGTCCTCTGTCATTCTCTATGGCTGTCACATGGAGGGACTCACTAACACATTCTACATGGAGTTGACAGGAGGGAGGAGAAGCAGTACCTTACCAAGAACCATCTCTACTCTCTTTTTTTTTAGGGCAGGAAAATAATGTGATCACCATCATCTGTGGCCGCTGACTGTTGACACGTGTGCTCAACCAGAAACCTAGTTTCATATGAACAAGTGCAACACTTTCATTATGAACACATCAACCAACCTTGGGGTCTTACTTGAAACCGACTAAAAGCGATTGAGTCATAATTCAAAACCAGGCTTTCCCTTACTGACAATTGTGCCAAATGTTTTACTATGGGTTGATGCAAGAATACAACTGCAATCATGTCATCATCATCATCCAGTCCAAGTCTAGGAAGGGGACCTATGGAGCAGTTAGCTCATTGGAGAGAATGAGACATACAGTTGAAGTCGGAAGTTTACATACACTTAGGTTGGAGTCATTAAAACTCGTTTTTCAACCACTCGGAAGTTTACATACACCTTAGCCAAATACATTTAAACTCAGTTTTTCACAATTCCTGACCTTTAATCCAGTAAAAAGTACCTGTCTGAGGTCAGTTAGGATCACCACTTTATTTTAAGAACGTGAAATGTCAGAATAATAGTAGAGAGAATGATTTCTTTCAGCTTTGATTTCTTTCATCACATTCCCAGTGGGTCAGAAGTTTACATACACTCAATTAGTATTTGGTAGCATTGCCTTTAAATTGTTTAACTTGGGTCAAACGTTTCGGGTAGCCTTCCAGAAGCTTCCCACAATAAGTTGGGTGAATTCTGGCCCATTCCTCCTGACAGAGCTGGTGTAACTGTGTCAGGTTTGTAGGCCTCCTTGCTCGCACACGCTTTTTCAGTTCTACCCACACATTTTCTATAGGATTGAGGTCAGGGCTTTGTGATGGCCACTCCAATACCTTGACTTTGTTGTCCTTAAGCCATTTTGCCACAACTTTGAAAGTATGCTTGGGGTCATTGACCATTTGTAAGACCCATTTGCGACCAAGCTTTAACTTCCTGACTGATGTCTTGAGATGTTGCTTCAATATATCCACATAATTTTCCTTCCTCATGATGCCATCTATTTTGTGAAGTGCACCAGTCCCTCCTGCAGCAAAGCAACCCACAACATGATGCTGCCACCCCTGTGCTTCACGGTTGGGATGGTGTTCTTCGGCTTGCAAGCCTGCCCCTTTTTCCTCCAAACATAACGATAGTCATTATTGCCAAACAGTTCTATTTTTGTTTCATCAGACCAGAGGACATTTCTCCAAAAAGTACGATCTTTGTCCCCATGTGCAGTTGCAAACCGTAGTCTGGCTTTTATATGGCGGTTTTGGAGCAGTGGCTTCTTCCTTGCTGAGCGGCCTTTAAGGTTATGTCGATATAGGACTCGTTTTACTGGATATAGATACTTTTGTACCCGTTTCCTTCAGCATCTTCACAAGGTCCTTTGCTGTTGTTCTGGGATTGATTTGCACTTTTCGCACCAAAGTATGTTCATCTCTAGGAGACAGAACGCGTCTCCTTCCTGAGCGGTATGACGGCTGCGTGGTCCCATGGTGTTTATACTTGCGTACTATTGTTTGTACAGATGAACGTGGTACCTTCAGGCGTTTGGAAATTGCTCCCAAGGATGAACCAGGTCTACCATTTTTTTTCTGAGGTCTTGGCTGATTTCTTTGGATTTTCCCATGATGTCAAGCAAAGAGGCACTGAGTTTGAAGGTAGGCCTTGAAATACATCCACAGGTACACCTCCAATTGACTCAAATGATGTCAATTAGCCTATCAGAAGCTTCTAAAGCCATGACATAATTTTCTGGAATTTTCCAAGCTGTTTAAAGGCACAGTCAACTTAGTGTATGTAAACTTCTGACCCACTGGAATTGTGATACAGTGAATTATAAGTGAAATAATCTGACTGTAAACAATTGTTGAAAAAATTACTTGTTTCATGCACAAAGTAGATGTCCTAACCGACTTGGCAAAACTATAGTTTGTTAACAAGAAATTTGTGGAGTGGTTGAAAAACAAGTTTTAATGACGCATTTGACCTTTCCATTGTTTTAACGATGTAGGATTGTTATTTTTTCCAGATGAGTGATCAGAAGAGAACTGTCCAGCCCATCGGGTATCTCACTACACCCCCATATGCCATGTCTTGAAATATGCAGACAGACAGATTAAAAGTACATTTACATTGTAATTCTTCTGAAAGCCAACTTTCTAACTCTGGACATAACTTTTGGACTTTATAGCATTCCCAGAACGCATGGATTATTGAGTAATTGTTAGTTTTACAATTAAGACATGACTCTGCCCTTGTGCTGTAGAATTTGTGAAGGGCTGGAAAACCACTGTAGGCCTACTGCACATGCTAACAAACCAGCCTGAACATGCTAACTAACCAACACACACGCCAACAAGCGAACCTGTAAAAAGGTACTATCTAGAACCTAAAAGGGTTCTTCAGCTGTCCCCATAGGAAAACCCTTTGTAGAACCCTTTTTGGTACTAGGTAAACCCTTTTGGGTTCCATGTAGAACCCTTTCCACAGAGGGTTCTACATGGAACCCAAAAGGGTTTTCTACCTGTAACCAAACAAGGGTTCTCCTATGGGGACAGCTGAAGAACCCTTTTGGAACCCTTTTTTCTAAGAGTACAGTCTATCTACACACAACTATTCACCAACATCCTTAAGCCTGATATGCTCAACTATCTGCAGCTGCTGGTGATGCTTCTTTATTAATCTATCTCTTCTGAAAGTTAGAGATCTGACAGCCCCCACCCAGAGCATGATGTAACCCAGTTCAACGTAACGTTACCCCCTCAGGAAGTACTACATGCCAGAAAGGTACAGTATCACCAGAGCTTCTGTTTAACTGGCACCACACAGCTGCAACACCTCAAACCACAGCTCTACTGAATACTCCTGACAAAGATCTGCCACTAAAACTGACTGACCTTGTTTATACCTGGTATACACAAACCAACCAAAATCACACCTGGAGAAACTGGAGAACACTTATTTCACTCTTCAGTTGATACTTACCTGATATGAATCCATATTTACTATTTACCTATACCCCTGTCATGGGCAGTAAGATGGAGGACCACAGAGCTTCACTGTCTCTTCAGCACCTGAGTCAATGATTGACAGCAGAGATGGCATCCCATAAAAACCTGATCTGATGTGGAGAGCTGTAAAACACCATGATGAGCTCTAGTAAAACATCTGAAAGGTTAATGTTCTCACGCAATTTGCATCCTCTCATTCTCTTCCCCTGACCATATTTATAATATAATAATATATAATACACTGCTCAAAAAAATAAAGGGAACACTTAAACAACACAATGTAACTCCAAGTCAATCACACTTCTGTGAAATCAAACTGTCCACTTAGGAAGCAACACTGATTGACAATACATTTCACATGCTGTTGTGCAAATGGAATAGACAACAGGTGGAAATTATAGGCAATTAGCAAGACACCCCCAATAAAGAAGTGGTTCTGCAGGTGGTGACCACAGACCACTTCTCAGTTCCTATGCTTCCTGGCTGATTTTTTGGTCACTTTTGAATGCTGGCGGTGCTTTCACTCTAGTGGTAGCATGAGACGGAGTCTACAACCCACACAAGTGGCTAAGGTAGTGCAGCTCATCCAGGATGGCACATCAATGCGAGCTGTGGCAAGAAGGTTTGCTGTGTCTGTCAGCGTAGTGTCCAGAGCATGGAGGCGCTACCAGGAGACAGGCCAGTACATCAGGAGACGTGGAGGAGGCCGTAGGAGGGCAACAACCCAGCAGCAGGACCGCTACCTCCGCCTTTGTGCAAGGAGGAGCAGGAGGAGCACTGCCAGAGCCCTGCAAAATGACCTCCAGCAGGCCACAAATGTGCATGTGTCTGCTCAAACGGTCAGAAACAGACTCCATGAGGGTGGTAGGGGGCCCGATGTCCACAGGTGGGGGTTGTGCTTACAGCCCAACACCGTGCAGGACGTTTGGCATTTGCCAGAAAACACCAAGATTGGCAAATTCGCCACTGGCGCCCTGTGCTCTTCACAGATGAAAGCAGGTTCACACTGAGCACATGTGACAGACGTGACAGAGTCTGGAGACGCCGTGGAGAACGTTCTGCTGCCTGCAACATCATCCAGCATGACCGGTTTGGCGGTGGGTCAGTCATGGTGTGGGGTGGCATTTCTTTGGGGGGCCGCACAGCCCTCCATGTGCTCGCCAGAGGTAGCCTGACTGCCATTAGGTACCGAGATGAGATCCTCAGACCCCTTGTGAGACCATATGCTGGTGCGGTTGGCCCTGGGTTCCTCCTAATGCAAGACAATGCTAGACCTCATGTGGCTGGAGTGTGTCAGCAGTTCCTGCAAGAGGAAGGCATTAATGCTATGGACTGGCCCGCCCGTTCCCCAGACCTGAATCCAATTGAGAACATCTGGGACATCATGTCTCGCTCCATCCACCAACGCCACGTTGCACCACAGACTGTCCAGGAGTTGGCGGATGCTTTAGTCCAGGTCTGGGAGGAGATCCCTCAGGAGACCATCCGCCACCTCATCAGGAGCATGCCCAGGCGTTGTAGGGAGGTCATACAGGCACGTGGAGGCCACACACACTACTGAGCCTCATTTTGACTTGTTTTAAGGACATTACATCAAAGTTGGATCAGCCTGTAGTGTGGTTTTCCACTTTAATTTTGAGGGTGACTCCAAATCCAGACCTTCATGGGTTGATAAATTTGATTTTCATTGATAGTTTGTGTGATTTTGTTGTCAGCACATTCAACTATGTAAAGAAAAAATGATTTAATAAGATTATTTCATTCATTCAGATCTAGGATGTGTTGTTTAAGTGTTCCCTTTATTTTTTTGAGCAGTGTATAATATATAATATGCCATTTAGCAGACGCTTTTATCCTTAGTGACTTACAGTCATGCGTGCATACATTTTTGTATATTTGACCCAGAGGGCCTTTCTAATGGAACACTAAGGCAGCTGTCAAAGTCAACACCTCATCTTGAAAACAGCTTCATACACCATGCCAGCGGCTGCCACTCTGCCAGATGCCTGGTTAATATTTTCCCCATCTGAAGACAGTGGAGGACTGAAGTGTATCTACTGTGTATTTAACAGGACATCATCATACTTTAGCCACGTAATGTGTGTCATTATTAATACAGAATGCCAGGGTCTCTGAGTGACTCAACTACAGGGCAACATCCAGGAAAAAGACTAATGTTAAATCATGTTATTCTTAAGCAATAAGGCCCGAGGGGGGGGGTCGTATATGGCCAATATACCATGATTAAGGGCTGTGCTTATGCACGACGCAACACGGAGTACCTGGATACAGCCCTTAGCCGTGGTATAATGGCAATATACCACAAAAACCAGAGGTGTCTTATTGCTATTATAAAAACTGGTTACCAACGTAATTAGAGCAGTAAAAATACATGTTTTGTCATACCCATGGTATACAGTCTGATATACCACAGCTTTCAGACAATCAGCATTCAGGGCTTGAACCACCCAGTTTATAATTCATGATAACGCCATACAAGAGATATTCTACTGCAGCTGTAATGGACAGAGAATGTGTCTTGCTCTGCCTGATAGGCATTGGCTAAAGCAGAGTTTTCCATGCTGCACATGGCTGCATTTTGTGCCATCGATAAGGTCCAAAGTCTACGCACACACCTCTGCCACGCGCCCCGCAAATCATCAACCCAGGCATTCCACACGCATTCAGCCGACCTCTATATACAATAGATCTGTCATGCAGTCAGTCCACTTGCTTCTGCCTGCTATCACAGCAACTTTTAAACAGGGCCTCTAACTCCTGGGGTTTTAATAAGTGGTGGGAAGCTGTGCAACGCCCCTTTGATCAGGTGAAAGAATAACCTCAGAGATAACAAAGTCAAAAGCTCCATCGTTACTCATTGGAATAGGACAAATCCTTAACCTCGTGATTGTCATGTGTAATTTTGATAAGAGCTTAGTTTAGTGACCCTTTCAAACCCCTATAGGGGAGAGAGTTAATAAGGTCTGACTCTGACTGTTGTAAAGCTGTAATTTCAGTCAGTGTGGCAAAGTTGTCTTCCCTTGTGTAGATTGGGTGTAAGGACTAGGATCGCGCCACTGAAGCAGTGCGGGGGTGTTCGATTTCAGGATAGGCCATTGAGCCAGCTGCAGGGCAGGCAGGGGTGAACAATGCACCCTACTGTCCAGTGGTGTAAAGTACTTAAGTAAAAATACTTTAAAGTAGTACATATTTTTTGGGGGGGGTTATCTGGACCTTACTTTACTATTTATATTTTTGACTACTTTTACTTTTACTTCACTACATTCCTAAAGACAGTAATGTACTTTTTACTCCATACATTTTCCTTGACACCCAAAAGTACTTGTTACATTTTGAATGCTTAGCAGGACAGAATTTTTTTTTACTTATGAAGAGAACATCCCTGGTCATCCCTACTGCCTCTGATCTGGCGGACTCACTAAAACACAAATGCTTTGTTTGTAAATTATGTCTTAGTGTTGGCGTGTGCCCCTGGCTAACCGTAAAAAAAAAAAAATTTGTAAATTGTGCCGTCTGGTTTGCTTAATACTTTTACTTTTGATACTTAAGTATATTTTAGTAATTACATTTACTTTTGATACTTAAGTATACTTAAAACCAAATACTTTTAGACTTTACTCAAGTAGTATTTTACTGGGTGACATTCACTCGAGTCATTTTCTATAAAGGTATCTTTACTTTTACTCAAGTATGACAATTGGGTACTTTTTCCACCACTGCTACTATCCACCTCCATTTGAAGTTGGAACAGACTGGGTCTACAACGGCCACCTATGGGATGGCTCTGCCCAGGGTTCGAATTACAAGCTACTCGTGGTGGGTTCACTAAAAATAGTGGACCATTGTCAATCACAACAATTATGGGGGGTGCCAATGTTGATATTTTAACACTAATGGGTGGGTGTGCCTTGATTAGGTACTGAAGTGCCCGGCATCCCCGTCAATCAAATCTCTAGTTCTGTCTCTTCTCAGGACACACCTTTCCAAAGCAGCTGTCTCTCCTCCATCCCTACGGCTCTCTATCAGTGTGTTAGTATCAGTGTGTTAGTCCTACCTTATCAGGCACCAGGCCTGAGGAGTCAACATGGTTTATCTGTGAGGCCATGCTTCCTGTTTCTGACCTCCGCCCAATGAGGTGCAGGCACACAAAATGTCTCCCACAGAGAACCCGGCACTGCACAGATTGACAGAGAAGAGGAGATCATACTGCCAGCTCAGAGGGGAGAGGAAAAAGGGCTAGAAATGGATGAGAGGGTTGAATAAGTCAGAGAGAATGTTGTGACATCCTGTGTGGCGTCATTCAGGCTGTGGATGGTCAAAATGTGACAAACATTTGCCCACACTTTGCTGTCACACCGTAGTCAGTTTTGATAACATAACCAAGCTCACCAAAACTGCGGAAAGCAACATCATACACACGCTTGTAGAATAGATTATGCCCCTGGCCTTTCGTAACTTGATAGAACCACTTTCAGACAGTACACAGTGTCAACACTCTGCCTGTATATGTTGTATAGTCTGTCCTGGTCCTACTGTATGGTGTCATGGCTGGGCGCGGGTGAGGGAGAGTCTAATTCAGGGTCCCAGAGTGTCATTCATTCCTCCTCCCCCACCCCTATCCTTGGAGTGTGCGGCCCTCTCCCTCATTGTCAGGGAGGGGTTATGAACCCTGAGGGGTATGGAATGGGAAATGGAATGTGGCATTGTAGCAAGCCCCCCCCCTGCATCCCAGGGGGTTCCCCTCCCCATCATGGGGTCCACTTCCACCCCACCCTGACCTGGCCCTATACTGTAGGAGAGACAGTGGTGCTGCTGTTTTGGGCCAGAGTCACTGGCTCACTTCACCAAGCAGCTTTCACTGGTCACTGTACTACAAACCCTCTACCATCTACTCTTTCTTTCTCTCAACTTTCTCTCTCTCTCTCTCTCACACACACACACACACACAAACACACATACCGCTCTTCAGAGAAAGCCATTGGGGCTCAGGAAGAGGAACGTGGTGGGTGTGAATGTATGGCCAGAGCTCCACCCAGGGCCCCAGACGAGACTGTAGACAGAGAACACACAGAGCAGGGAGTCCAGTGACCTGCAGTGAGGGACTTCCAATGCACCTCTCTGTCCATGTGATGCCTACAACTATAGCCTACTATTTTGTGCAGTAGATCTAAGGCCAAAATCACACAGTCTGTATGATACAACTAAACGTTATTAGAGAACCAGATCTACAGGACTGACCCTATAGCCTAGAGGGGGTATGTAAGACAGAGTTAGTTACATAATACACTCACAAGCTGCTGAACTCTTACCCTCTACAAACAAATACACACACATAAGACACACACGCTGGCAGAACACACACACACATACTGACTGCACAGTACACAAATAAATGGATCCTTCCATTGAAACACGATGAAGCCTGTGACCCTGTGTTTAGCCCTCCACCCTGTCTGTCTTGTCATGTGGACCGTTTCCTCTGGAACATACTGCTCAACAATCAACAAAGAGGAGGGAAGGAAAGGGTGACTCCAAAACATTCACTCACACACACACACACACACACACACACACACACACACACACACACACACACATGATTGAGCAAATACACAAGACAGACGCCCTACACGTGACCACACATCACAAACAATGGAGTAATCGGGCTATATCAATTATATACTCTAGTCCTCAAGTACCCTCAACAGCATACAATTTTGTTGTAGGCCCAGACAAACTCACCTGATTCAACTCATTGAGGGCTTGATGATTAGTTGACAAGTTGAATCAGGTGTGTTTGTCTGGGGCTACAATAACAATGTGTACTGTTGGAGATAC
Organism: Coregonus lavaretus; assembly: GCF_964263955.1. Classification (NCBI taxonomy): domain Eukaryota; kingdom Metazoa; phylum Chordata; class Actinopteri; order Salmoniformes; family Salmonidae; genus Coregonus; species Coregonus lavaretus. The sequence goes on along the minus strand of NC_140015.1, from coordinate 22,195,272 downwards.
TGGAGGACTGGAGTTGGGAAACGCTGCTCTAGATTTGACCAAAGTTACATGAAATGCAGTTCAATCAACTACAGTAAGAGGTTTGACTTTGACTTAAACAGTCCACATTAGTTAGCATGTTATCCACTAGCATGCTATCCTATCAGTTTGATCAACACTGTACTGTGTGTATACTGTAGATCGGGGTACTCAACTCTTACCCTATGAGGTTCGGAGCCTGCTGGTTTTCTGTTCTACCTGATAATTAATTGCACACACCTGGTGTCCCAGGTCTAAATCGGTCTCTGATTAGAGGGGGAACTATTGAAAAAAATGCAGTGGAACTGGCTTCGAGGTCCAGAGTTGAGTTTGAGGGCTGTAGACTGTAGTAATTGTAGAAAAATGACAGTTATAAAGACTAGGTGTTTTCATTGTGACCAGTAGAGGCAACCCATTTTGGAGAGAGCAGAAGAGGGGGATGAGGGGGAGGGAGGGAGGGAGGGAGGGAGGGAGGGAGAGGGAGGGAGGGGGATGAGGGGGAGGGAGGGAGGGAGGGGTCTGCCTGACTCTCTCTACCTTCCCCAACAACAATGACAGGAAACCAGCCTAAGCTTTCTGGAGTCTCTGTGCTGGCCAAGGCCCCAGGAAAAGATTCCCACAGAAGCAAGCTACGCTAAGGAGATTTAAAAAGAGAGTCACAAACTAAGGTGTGGCCGCCTGGTTCCTAAAATATTTATAAGAGAAGTTCATGAAGAGTTGACATATTTTCTTTAAATGGCATAGGACAATGTTATATTGAACAGCCATTGTGGATTATATGGCATCAGCGTCTGATTGAATAGTTGGTAAAGCTAACATAAATAATGTCAGGATTTGTGTCGTAGCTAACTTGAACATGGTGAGGTACACACCGTGACTTGGTCTGAAATACATAACTATAACCCAGTAAATAAACTATTACCCACTATAGGTCAATAATCAAACCCACTAAATAATCCATCAGGAATGCTTAAAGAAAAAGCCTGGTTTGAAATCTATTTCAACTTCAAGCTTTGCCACACGTTGGGAACACATTGACTTGTATGTGAAATGTGGTCTCCTTTTTACGAGTTGCTCGCTCCTCGATCACCAGATTAAACCATTTAAAGTCATCGTCAACCCACGCACTCCATTCTGTGGGAGAAAAACCATTATAGAGAGTGAATACTCCTACACAGTCACTAAAGTGGGATATTCCGATGCCTGAGGAACCATGTTGTGCCATAACAAAAGCCTCTCCCCTCTACGGCACACCACAAGGGCCAAAAAGCCAAGTGGCAGTGGGTGTGTCAGTGGCTGACCCATGCTCTTTAATAAGCAGCTTTTATATGAATGAGTACATAACAGGCTTGGTATCCGGTAGAACCCTGGTGGAGACAGACAGACAGACAGCCCAGTGAAGACAGACAGCCAACTGGCATATGCCTACAGGCCTGTCTGCATGTCGCCTGCTCTCCGGGCGAAGTCTCTATGTTAATGTTCTCTACAGACTTCCTCCAAGACATGGAACACACACAACGGTCCCTCCCTGAACAGCAGAACTCTCAGCCTACTAGTCACAGTTGATTTCATCTGACACACGGAGGACTCTTTCTCTCCTGTAATTTGCCTTTAAAAACAGGCTTATGTAACCAGGCAGTCATTCATGAGGACTCCAGAAACCCCAAGCTGACTGGCTGGCTGGCATCCTCCTCAGTCTCCCAGTGGAATCTCAATGGACCAAAGCCTCTGTTGATGTGGGCTTTCCTCAAAAGCAAAACGGAGTAAATTAGGCGCCTCACCCACACAAAACAATAACACAAACAGATAAGATAGATACAGTGGATAGAAAATAAATTTGGAGGCTCAACTCAAGCCATGCATCACACCCTTATTTTCATATTTTATCAGATGTTTAGAGTGGCTTTAATGACAGATTTTCACATAGGATCCAGTCAATATGACACGATGCACCTAAATCTGTTAAGGGTGTAATAAGGGCAGCCAAAATATAACCTGTTGTGACTTGTGTGCTGGTTTAGACCTCTCTTTCTTATTGGTATATTAACAAATTTACCATCTGGTGATGTCACCAGGCAGGCCAAAACTCCATCCCACCAAAACAGGCTGAAATCGCAGGTGGTCTTTTCAAACAGCTCTTACACTAAAAGGGCAGTATCATAATTTTCATAAATACACAGTATTATTCCAACCTCAGTGTGGAAATATTTAAAAAACACAGATAAATTACGTTTTTCACTGCACTGGGCCTTTAAACTGTCAAGTAATGTATTCTCTCTAACTAGGCCTATATTTTGTGTGCATTTTTGATTTAGAAAGCAAGCAAGCACACTAGAAACCAGGGAAACATTAAATGTCCAATATGAAAACTATAATTCAACCAATGAAATATGAGCGGTACAGAAGTGGTCTTGTTTGTTCATGGAACACTTCCTTCTGAGTTGCGTGCCAGCGTTAACTATAATACCACAACTACATTAGGCCATCTGGGTGAGCTTGAAAGTAAACAGAGGAACAATCTGTGTGTATTTCTAAGACAAACAACGTAACTGTGCCTGTTTTTCTATGGTGCTTGAGTCATTTTCCAGGACCTGTAGATGCTTTACAAGAAATGCCCAGACAAGTGAGGGCAATTTACAGTAAGCCATTTACACTAATATACAGTACATTGTTTCCATGAGCTTCAATTGCTCTAGTCTATAGAGTTAACTAATGTGATATTGTGGCCGGCTGGGACTCTGCCTTGTAATGTTAACACACAGCAGTGATAAGAGATGAGGCAGACACAGCATTTAACTACCCTGCAGACACCGTGTCACAGCCAGGACACAGCAGGGCCTATAGGTGGGGTGGAATTGCTGTGTTTTGGATATTGGGACGAGACATGGAAGTTAAGGGTGGAGGTGAGGGAAACAGGGTTCTCATAAGGTTTCTTAGATGGCCCCCATTACCTTCCCTGCAAGTTCAGATTAAACCCTGTTGGAAATCCTGCTCATACTATTGATTAAGTCAATGAGATCACATTGGGTTACTGCTCTATTGGAAGTGTAATACTGGAGGAGTTCAAGTCACAAACATGTCAACCGTATACGGTACATAGCATACATTTTCACATAGCAAACACAGGATATGCATGATGTCAAATCAAATCAAATGTTATTTGTCACATACACGTTTAGCAGATGTTATTGCGGGTGTAGCGAAATGCCCCTCGAGCAGCCCGTAAGATGCTGCACATGTGTCTGGCTGACTGCATCCTGTCCAACACATGAGTAGGCTGCTCATGGCTGGGCACTGCATGGTATGGTAGTGAGACTGTTGTTTAGACTGTTATGGTAGCAAATCACTCAGCAGTGAGATTCACTCGGAGCGCCACATTGGAACACAGAGACCCAAACAGACACTGCAGTGTCAGTGATGAAGTCTGGGTTATTACACCACGGCAATAGAGGAACCAGAGAGAGGGGCTGAGAGGGGCTGGGAGAGCCCCAGGGGTAAACATCCGGGACACGCCAGGGGGCACAGATGTTTTGGAATGCCCCTCTTTTCTTCAATGTATTAATGAACCCACGTCATGTGCATGCTGTTGGCTAGAGGGTATAAAGAGGATGTGAAGACAAAATGTAGTCCCTTTAAAGAATAAATAAAGTGAGAAACAGACATTGAACAATGTGAAGAGATTAATTCCAAAACGCTTTATCCACAAATTTTTCACATTTGTGTTTTTTTCACAAAAAATGATTGCTTATTGGTACCTTTGTGTGTGTAAAATATTACTGTTCTCAGATAAATAAATACAATGTTTATTCAAATGTGTTATTTTAAAAAACGCTATATATCCATTGTTTCGCTGGAATGTTTGTATACTGTATATTTAACTGTGATATAGTGCCTTCTGAAAGAATTCACACCCTATCACGACTTCCGCCGAGGCTGCCTCCCCTCCTTGTTCGGGCAGGCTTCGGCGTTCGTCGTCACCGGCTTACTAACCAATGCCGCCCCAATCATCATCACAATTGTCTCGTCTTGTAAATCACACACACCTGGTTCCTATCCCCTAATTAGTCTGTGTATAAGTGTTCCCTCTGCCCCCTTGTCCTTGTGGGTGATTGTTAATTGTGAGAGTATGTAGCTCGGTGGAGCTACTCATTCTTGTGTTGCCAGGGTAGATTTTCCCCTGTGCCTATGTATTATTGGATTCCGTTACAGTGTATTTACTAGGGATGTTGGTTTCCCCTGTGCCTGTTTCGTTGATCGTTATTGGAGCGCATGTGTGTGTCAACGAAGGAATAAACTCTGTATTCAGTGATTACCCTCCTGCGCCTGACTCCTTTCACGACACTCATCACACACCCCTTGACTTTTTCCACATTTTGTTGTGTTACAAAGTGGGATTAAAATAGATTGAATTGTCATTTTCTTGTCAACGATCTACACAAAATACTCCAATGTCAAAGTGGAAGAAAAATTATAATATTTGTACAAAAACATAGGAAAAATAAAACTAATATAGATCTTCATTAGATAAGTATACAACCCCCTGAGTCAATACATGTTAGAATCACCTTTGGCAGCGATTACAGCTGTCAGTCTTTCTAGGTAAGTCTCTAACACCTGGATTGTGCAACATTGGCCCATTATTACTTTCAAAATTCTTCAAGCGCTGTCAAATTGATTGTTGATCATTGCTAAACAACCTTTGTCCAGTCTTGCCATAGATTTTCAAGCAGATTTAAGTCACTCAGGATTTAAGCCACTCAGGAACATTCACTGTCTTCTTGGTAAGCAATTCCAGTGTAGATTTGGCCTTGTGTTTTAGGTTATCGTCCTGCTGAAATGTGAATTAATCTCCCAATGTCTGGTGGAAAGCAGACTGAACTACGTTTTCCTCTAGGATTTTGCCTGTGCTTAGCTCCATTCCGTTTCTTTTTTATCCTGAAAAACTACCCAGTCCTTAACGATTACAAGCATACCAATAACATGATGCAGCCACCACTATGCTTGAAAATATGTGGTACTCAGTAATGTGTCGTATTGGATTTGCTCCAAACATAACACTTTTTATTCAGGACAAAAAGTTAATTGCTTTGCCACATTTTTTGCAGTATTACTTCAGTGCCTTGTTGCAAACAGGATGTATGTTTTGGAATATTTGTATTCTGTACAGGCTTTCTTCATTTCACTTTGTCCATTAGGTTAGTATTGTGGATTAACTACAATGTTGTTGATCCATCCTCAGTTTTCTCCTATCACAGCCATTCAACTCTTTAACTGTTTTAAAGTCACCATTGCCCTCATGGTGAAATCCCTGAGTGGTTTCCTTCCTTTCCGGCAACTGAGTTAGGAAGGATGCCTGTACAGTGAGGGAAAAAAGTATTTGATCCCCTGCTGATTTTGTACGTTTGCCCACTGACAAAGAAATGATCAGTCTATAATTTTTATGGTAGGTTTATTTGAACAGTGAGATAATAAATCCAGAAAAACGCATGTCAAAAATGTTATAAATTGATTTGCATTTTAATGAGGGAAATAAGTATTTGACCCCCTCTCAATCAGAAAGATTTCTGGCTCCCAGGTGTCTTTTATACAGGTAACGAGCTGAGATTAGGAGCACACTCTTAAAGGGAGTGCTCCTAATCTCAGCTTGTTACCTGTATAAAAGACACCTGTCCACAGAAGCAATCAATCAATCAGATTCCAAACTCTCCACCATGGCCAAGACCAAAGAGCTCTCCAAGGATGTCAGGGACAAGATTGTAGACCTACACAAGCCTGGAATGGGCTACAAGACCATCGCCAAGCAGCTTGGTGAGAAGGTGACAACAGTTGGTGCGATTATTCGCAAATGGAAGAAACACAAAATAACTGTCAATCTCCCTCAGCCTGGGGCTCCATGCAAGATCTCACCTCGTGGAGTTGCAATGATCATGAGAACGGTGAGGAATCAGCCCAGAACTACACGGGAGGATCTTGTCAATGATCTCAAGGCAGCTGGGACCATAGTCACCAAGAAAACAATTGGTAACACACTACGCCGTGAAGGACTGAAATCCTGCAGCGCCCGCAAGGTCCCCCTGCTCAAGAAAGCACATATACAGGCCCGTCTGAAGTTTGCCAATGAACATCTGAATGATTCAGAGGAGAACTGGGTGAAAGTGTTGTGGTCAGATGAGAGCAAAATCGAGCTCTTTGGCATCAACTCAACTCGCCGTGTTTGGAGGAGGAGGAATGCTGCCTATGACCTCAAGAACACCATCCCCACCGTCAAACATGGAGGTGGAAACATTATGTTTTGGGGGTGTTTTTCTGCTAAGTGGACAGGACAAAAACACACGGCCAAGGCAACAAAGGAGTGGCTCAAGAAGAAGCACATTAAGGTCCTGGAGTGGCCTAGCCAGTCTCCAGACCTTAATCCCATAGAAAATCTGTGGAGGGAGCTGAAGGTTTGAGTTGCCAAACGTCAGCCTCGAAACCTTAATGACTTGGAGACGATCTGCAAAGAGGAGTGGGACAAAATCCCTCCAGAGATGTGTGCAAACCTGGTGGCCAACTACAAGAAACGTCTGACCTCTGTGATTGCCAACAAGGGTTTTGCCACCAAGTACTAAGTAATGTTTTGCAGAGGGGTGAAATACTTATTTCCCTCATTAAAATGCAAATCAATTTATAACATTTTTGACATGCGTTTTTCTGGATTTTTTTGTTGTTATTCTGTCTCTCACTGTTCAAATAAACCTACCATTACAATTATAGACTGATCATGTCTTTGTCAGTGGGCAAACGTACAAAATCAGCAGGGGATCAAAAACTTTTTTCCCCTCACTGTATCTTTGTAGTGATTGGGTGTTTTGATACACCATCCAAAATGTAACTTCACCATGCTCAAAGGGATATTCAATGTCTGCTTTTTTATATATTTTTACCTATCTACCAATAAGTGCCCTTCTTTGTGAGGCACTGGAAAACCTCCCTGGTCTTTGTGGTTGAATCTGTGTTTGAATTTCACTGCTCAACTGAGGAACCTTACATTAATTGTATGTGTGGGGTACAGAGATGAGATAGTCATTCTAAAATCATGTTAAACACTATTATTGCACACAGAGTGAGTCCATGCAACTTATGCGACTTGTTAAGCAAATGTTTACTTCTGAACTTATTTAGGCTTGCCATAACAACGGGGTAGAATACTTACTGACTCAATAAAGGTCCGCTTTTAATTTTGTATTAATTTGTAAAAATGTCTAAACACATAATTCCACTTTGACATTATGGGGTATTGTGTGTAAGCCAGTGACAACAAATCTAAACTAAATCAATTTTAGATTCAGGCTGTACAACAACCAAATGTGGAAAACGTCAAGGGGTGTCAATACTTTCTGAAGGCACTGTATGTGGTTGCACTAACTGTATGTTGCTCTGGATAAGATTACTAAAATGTAAAATCTAAATGTTTTACATACAGATCTCATATTACTGCATTGATTAACTAAATATTGATGTCACAAATGTATCATTTGTACAGTTCTTTATAAAAAAAAAACATGTTATTTGTTACATTTGACTGTGTAAAACCTAGCAGTACTACTTATTTCTCTGAGAGTGAGGCGGATATATAGCGTTTTGCTAAAAAAAACATGATTATTTGTCCCTCTGAAATGAAACCATCAAGTGATAGATAAAAAAAAAAAATACATGTCTGTCATTGAACAACCTCATGGCATGATAAGATAGTGGAAAAAACACACCAATCTCTTTCATAAGTTCTTTAAACAATAAAAGCAAATTTACCAACATTTCTAAAAATTTATATGTAGCGTTTTGGAATTAAACTCTTCATTTGTTTTCATAGACAGCGGAAGGTCATAATCAAGGACTAAGAATTGTATTTTGATTTGTTTCTTGTGTTCCATTGTGGGTGCATTAAATTGCGAGTAATGAAAATATGAAGAAGACACCAGAAATATGTTTGATGTGGTCTGTTCAAAGACATCTGCTTCAGTAAACCTCAAATTATTTCTCTTCAACACCAATGTCAAGTGTCAGTTATTTCTCAAACCTCAGAACAACAACACACAAAACATAGTTGCCCTTTCCCCCGAATGTGTGTGGTGTGCAGCATCACTGTCAAATTCACACACATCCAAGCATGTATTTCACATTCCATTACAGGAGATAGTGAAGGAAGTTTGAAGGTGGCAGATGTTTTCCCTGGAGACCCTTGTTGCCAGAGACAGATCAGGATGTTGGTGATTAGCAGAGTAAGAACAGGTGAATAGAGTTCCAGTGTTCTGGAAACATGCCAGGGATTCTGTAACTGCAAGGGAGTTAAGCATTCTACAGCTGTCTGAAAATGAAAGTGTGAATTCTTAGAGCTGAAAAGATGGGTGTTAATACCATGATGTATAATAATTTAATAGAAGTTCATAAACAGGACCCCTGGAGCCACAGTGTGTTGTGTGAGTGAGTGAGTGAGTGAGTGAGTGAGTGAGTGAGTGAGAGACTGACTCCTGTCCCAGTCCTACAGTAATGTTGACTTGAACTCGAGGCTGAAGCAGGCTGTTTGTCCTTCCTCTCCTATACCCCCCACCACCCACAACAAATGTGCAGCCAACTGACTCGCCTACGACCTGCTACCTCTGCCAAAACTGCTACAATGAAGAGAGTGGGAATACTGGGCTTTGCAGCTGACCATATTAATGATGTTATTTTCACAGTGCACTTATATAACAGGAGACTGAAAAGTTAAGATATTGTAATTACATTGTTGGTGAATAAATGGATGAATAAAAAAAAACATCCCATTCGTTTAATTGAAATCCCTAGGACAGTGTCAGTGGTATTATTACGCAAACTGTAACGGAATCTGTGTTGTATATTTGCGGAATATACCTTATGTGGCCACCAGGCTTTCATAGATTATTCTGGTTTTGCACTTTGGCACACTCACCTTCTCAGAGTTGATGCTCAGCTTTTTCTCAACGTGGCTATGGATCTCTACGTGGCTATGGATCTCTCCGTTATTTTCCGGGACGGGGGTGGATTCTCTCGGTGTCCCGCATGGTGTCCCGTTCTCCTTCACATCTTCGCTTTCTGACTCGTCGTCGCTGGGTAAAGGAATGCGCTCCGTGACATATTCTTTGAGACACTTAATCTTGTGTTTTTTCAACAGTTGCTCAGTGTCCTGGTCGATAACAATGAGCTCGAGCTGGCCCACGGTGGCTTTTATCCGGGACACAACCTGTTGATGGCTCTCGCTCTCCACGTTCTCCCCGTTCACGAACACTAGTCGGTCCCCCGCGCGAATCCCCGAAGTTTCAGAAGGACTGTCGGGCTCCACAAGCCGTATAAACTGCCCGGTCTTACCCTTCTCACCGTGGAGATGGAACCCATACCCATTGTCCCCTTTCTCCAGCACGCAGAGTCTTGGCCGATGATCTTCGCTTTTGCTGGGCATAGTTTCTGCTATTTATTTCACCAATTCAACCTGTTGCTTGTGAGAAGGATCGTTCAGTAGCTGGAAATTGCCAAGAAAAGTCAGTTTGAGATGCTGAGCACGAGTGGTACCCGTCAACAGGAATCTCTACCGCTCTCAAGGAAGAGCGTCTGGAATCCAATCCGTCTGTTTATAAGGCGCCGTCCGTGGTGACTGGATATCAACCGCAGTCGCAACTCACTTTCAAAAGCAACTCCTACAACTTTGTGCATACAGGGGACTTATGCCAACACGAGATGTGTTGCCAAAATCTCAAGTTCTACTAACTATATGTATGCGATGACTCTGCTCCAAAACTATATTCTCTACTCTGACACTGAATTAAACTCAGTAGACTACTTTATAAAGGACAGTGACGTAGGTGCAGAAGACAGATAGTAACACCAATCACTACTCAAATACTCCAGGAGGAGGGAGGCGCATAAATCATTGGGGCATGCATGCTATTGGCCCTAATGATGGACAAGTGCATGCGCAAAAATGATTGCTGCTACTGCAGCCAGCCAGCTGCGCCATATTGTGACAAATGCATGTGGTCCTTCTGTAAACATATGGCATGTCTCACAGGAGGTTGGTGGCACCTTAATTGGGGAGGATGGGCACGTGGTAATGGCTGGAGCGGAATAGGTGGAACGGTATCAATAACAGGTTTGATGCCATTCTATTCGTTCCTTTCCAGCCATTATTATGAGCCATCCTCCCCTCAGCAGCCTTCACTGTACTGTATATTCCTGATGTTGAAATAGGTTTACTTATAGATTGCATATATTATGCTCAGGAGAGGACATCTGCATTCGCCACATGTGCTTGTTCTCTCTCCCTCCCCCGCTTGCTCTCTGTCTGTCTGTCTGTTTGTCTCTGTGAGAACACACACACTCACTGACAGACAGACACTCTTCTGATAAAGGCCCTGCAATTCTGAAGAAATGCAAACCTTTATGTGGAAGGAAGGGGCCTACACCCTCCTTGAGAAAACATGCTCTATTACATCAACACTAAAACATCAAGGACCTCACTGACCCAAAACCACAGCAGAGTCTTTATTTCTCTATACTGGGACATTTGCCAGGTACACTTATCAATGCATGGACATGTCCTTATTATAATCTATTGATGACTCACTGTAGTCTATTGATGACTCACTATGGTAATAATAAAGTAATTGGTCATTTAGCAGACACTCTTATCCAGATCGACTTACAGGAGCAATTAGGGTTAAGTGCTTTGCTCAAGGTCACATCGACAGATTTTTCACCTTGTCAGCTCGGGGATTAGAACCAGCAACCTTTCGATTACTGGCACAACACTCTTAACCACTAAACTACCTGCCGCCCCTATTGATGACTCACTAATAGGCCTATCATCTCAAACTATGTATACAGAAAGTCTGATGATCAGGTGCTTTGTGATGTTTCTGAGGAATGAATGATTCTTGTTTGTGATTGATTTAATCGTTTGTACAACTGTACAACTGTGTGGAGGACGAAGTGTTCCTAGGAGGTTTATGGTCTGTGTGATTGATAGACTGGATGGGAAGGGGAGAGCTAGATTCCAGGTACACAGCTGAGCCAGGTACAATGAGTAATGAGTGTTCTGCCTGGCACCACCATCTCCACTCCAGACTCCACCATCCAGGTTGATATAGCCCTGCAACTCAGCTCAAATTGAACCTCTTTTGTACAGTACCGGTAAATAACCCTTTTCATATTCCAGGGCTGTGAGGATTCCCATAATCTCACATTTCCAGTTTCATCTCTATCTGTGGTGGTTTGAAATAAACATTTTTTTGTCACTCTCAATAAGTGGATGCCTTACTGGCTTATTTATTTTAAAATATATATTTTTCAGGTGGATGTATTTCACAAAACAATCCAGTCCCTTTGTGCCTTTGTGTATGTTTGGAGCTATTTGTGTGAAACAAATAAAGAGTGGTGATATTAAAGAGTGACTGCCTTTAAAAAGCAACTAATCCCTTTGAAAAATACGAGTCAGAAACAGCGTGTCAAAATTGACTATAAAGTGTAAATATGATACTTTTTTGGTCATAAAGTCAGTCTTTATTAAACTGAGTTTGGAACATCCGTGCGTCACAACTGGTAAATGAAGGTTGGGTTTTGATTTGACGATGCCCAGTTGCCTACTAACATGGGGTGAACAGCTGCAGTGATTGCTCTCTATCCAATAGCATAGACAGTCAGACAGACCTGCCCAGCAACTCCGACATGTGTTGCATTTTTTAACTTGAGAAATACTGCACCAAACACCTTAGTTAGATGTAAAATCACGCAACTAAAACATCGTCGGCAAAAACGTCTAAATGATTTACTGATTCCTTGAGTTATCTTAGATTCATTATGGGGATTTTCATGAAGTGAAATAGGCTTGTCATGGGGGACAAACTTCATTAACCAAACGCGGAATCGGTCAGGAAACACACCCCAAGACTGAAATATTGGTTTTCTACAGAAAAACACACTTACCAATCAGCGTGTTCAGTGGCGATTTAAAAAGTGCAATTGAACTAGCTGTGGTAAATAGCGTAACGCCCTATTATTCTTTGAAAAGCAATGCTGCCACCTGGTGGGAGGCAACCTCAGTACATCATATCCCATCCACCTATAACAGGGATCATCAACTAGATTCAGATGATGGCCGATTTTTTCTGGAGCCGTTGGTCGGGGGCTGGAACATAATTACAAATAATTTGTAGACTGCAAAAAGCCCAAACACATACAATGTTTGACTAAAACATAATAATTTAAACCTTGCTTGCATTTGTATACAATCACGTTTCTCTCTTATGTGTGGGAATACTTGGGTACAGATTTCTTAAATTAAAATCACTTAAAGCTGGTTTCCTGGTGTTTTTAGTATTTTATGTCCAACAATTTTTTATTTATTTTTTTGCTCAGAAAACTTGAGGGGCCAAATAAAACCACTGGCAGGCCGCCAGTTGGGGAACCCTGACCTATAACCTCCTCCCCAGGAGACTCAAAGAAACAGATATACAAACACACACTGCACACTGCAATAAACACCACCATCTTCATTACAAAAAATAGTTTTTATATACTGTACGATAACAAAGCACTTTTCCATGGCACGTTGTGATCACTGTGACACCTCCATAGAGAGTGACAATAATTGTGACATCAAGCCAATTCAATAAGCAAACATTCATAACCAAATACAAAGGAACATGTTACACAATGCAACCCATGTACAGTAGAGCCACAACAACAACAACAACAACAACATCCATTAATGATGACTGATAGAGGCTCCACAACAACAGTCTCAGAGGGAACTCTCTCATTGGTCGAATGTGTGGTGGATGGCACGTTTAAAAGCAAATCAAAACTCATGCTGGAACTTCTGACCACCACCTCAATTAACGTTTGACCACAGCATTTCAGAAAATAATATTAATTTGGGGTATAATTACAAAATCACTGTCATTAGTCTGCTTTTTGTGCATGACACCGCAGTAGTAGAGGGTACTCCTCATACAACATGTACTGTATAATGGCATTTAGTCCTGAATAACATGTGGTGAAACAAATGAAGCCATGAGCCCCCCAAAAATCTGTGTTTTATTCCACCTAACATCTTTACATAAAGTGATCAGATCATTTCATAATTTCTTTGTAAATATGGCAAAATTGGGGCAAGAAATTCAATTTGGATTTCCAATCCTTCCTTATGGCAATAATGAGTAAGGCTGACAGGCTGCAGCTGCAGCATGTGATACACATGAACTAAATTACCAGAACATGTTTCAAATATCAATTCACATTTTAAATACACTGGTAATGCATTTCTATCCAACTGAAAACACTGACATGGTTTTTCTCCTGATAGGGGTAGAATGAGGGTTGGCTAGTTGCCATAGGCCTTCCAAGCAGGTGGGGAGCAGACCAGGTATTCTCTTTTTCACAAGTGGTTGCACCTGCTCTTTTTAAGACTGCT